>NC_091119.1:38532891-38692891 GCF_040183065.1 Periplaneta americana | reverse complement strand
AGATGTGTACACATTGTTAAAGCTGTTTAGCTACATTATTATTATTATTGTTATTATTATTATTATTATTATTATTATTATTATTATTATTATTATTATTATTAATGCAGAAATCGCTGGGATTTCGATAGAGCAAACGGAAGGTCACGCGAAATCTTGTCTATCTTAAACACAAATTTCACTTAACTCGACGGGTTATGACCACGGATCTCAGGCATGAAAAATCGAAATTCATAGTCCTTGAACAAACGATGTGTCCTAAATGACGGAAAAAAAATTCCAGTAAAAGTTTTAAAGTATAATCCTGAAGGAAGTAGAGAACCCAACGTCCACTTTGAGGCTGGAAAGACTCTTTACTCTAATCCGTATTAAAAGGAGGGAAACATCAAGAAAATAATTTTGTGATAATTATATATACAATTAATATAGTGAGCATGTTACAAACTCTAATTCAGAAAAATCGTACTTAAACACTGCATACGAGCTATTCCATCTCAAATCGACCGAAATATAGAGAAAATTGATCGTGCAATTTTTAAATAAAATGAAATTTTTTCTGTCCGTAGACAACTGTGATACAATGCTTTGTGCAAAGTTTGAGGCGTCAGAACTTCATAGTGTTTAAATTAAAAATATTTAAATTTATCGTATTTTCATAAAATTAGCAACTTTAAACTGTTGTAGCTCCGAAACTCTTTCACCCAATGATCAAAATCATGGCTTATTTTGATGCTGAGAAATTAAAGTTTATATTGACATATAAACAGATGTTCTTACTTTTTATGGAAATTGAGAAATTTAGATTTTTCCTCATTAAGACGCCTTTGGCTAGGAAAAAATATTTAAAAAATATATAGTTAGATTCCGCATTGGAAGTAGAAATAAACATATTTTTTACTGATGGTATGTTGATAAGAAAGTATTGAAAATATCAAATAAATAAAATGAATAGTACGCGCGTGAACTAACCAGCTGACTGTGAGACGGGGGCTTAGCCGAGACAAGCAAGGCCAGGAGACATAAACACGTGATGTGTCATCTAGCAGTCATGGCTGGGCTAGCTTTATCACAGGTTTTCATAAACACAGGAGTAAAATGACGCCCAATGCTCGCTTATCTACAGCTCTCTGCCAATGCGTGCGGTACTGCGCCGTTCAAGTCTAGACGTGTGAAAATAATTTATTTAATACCCTCGAAACTTATTGCCGTACCACTAAGCAAACAATGCCGAATCCCTCTTAATAATACAAGGTTTCTTCTCAATATTTTTTTTACATTTTTACAAATGATCAAAAAGCCTAAAAACAAGTAAAATAGATTATCTGTCTCTCTGTGTACAATAAAAACAAGAATTACTACTTAACATGACCTACCAAATGTCAGCTTCAAAATGAGCTCTCGTTCAATGTTCCAGAGTTCTGAGGGCTGAAAGAGGCTTGTTTCTCTAAAATACGCTAAATTTGTCGCTCAACAATACGAAAACCGTTTGACTTTCGATAGTATATTTTTGCAAATGCACTCTCCTCAGCACCTTGTATAAATAGGTAAAGAATTAGAGTATAAAAATGCGAGGTTTTTTACTGATTGATTTCATATGGAATAGCCCATACAGTTTATGCGAACATACAAATTACTTCAGATCGACGTAAGCATTATTGGTTAGTTATTATTTTCACAAACTTTCAATCTCAGAAGCTATCAGATGTGATGGCGTTACAATACTGGCACAATGGTGAAGTGTTGACACAAGGAAACCCAAATATTGTGAAAAAAAAGCCTGTCTAATAGCCGCGTTTTGTGCACAAATAAAGGTAGCAAGATTTTCTCGGAATCGAACTCCATACCCACTGTGAGAAGTTAACAGATGAATGACTATTTGGTAAGGCTTTATAAAATGTAAAGCATGAAAAATTAACATGTCGGGATAAGTGCACTTTTCTCAGAAATATTGTCTGAAAATACTTAAATTCACCTCATTTTGAAGTACTTATTCTACAAGAAGCCGAAACCGGTACGAGGAAACCAATATTTGCACTTTCCATTAAATTCCAGGACAGGAGAATTATCAGAAATTAGCGGACAATAGAAATAATTGTTCATTCTTATTCGTTTGAGAGTATGCCCGCTTGCAGATATATCGAATGGTTTCGTGAAATTCTACAAACAATGACAATTCAATGCAAATTATATTTCGGAATTAAAAGAAATTTAAATTTCAGCAGATGAGTTATCTTCCAATGGCACTTGGCAGTGGCAATGCATAAGATGAATAATTATGGCACAGGGTTAGGCCTACATTCGAGAGGTACAACTCATTCATTCATTGTGTTCTGCCTAAGGGCAGGTCTTCCACTGCAAACCCAGCATTCTCCAGTCTTTCCTATTTTATGCCTTCCTCTTTGTCTCATATGATTCATATATCTTAATGTCGCTTATCATCTGATATTTTCTTCTGCCCCCAACTTTTCTCCCGTTTACCATTCCTTACAGTTCACCATTCCTTCCAGTGTATCCTTCAGAAGGCAGTTTCTGCTCAACCAGTGATCCAGCCAATTCATTTTCCTCTTCCTGATCACTTTCAGCATCATTCTTTCTTCATCCACTCTTTCCAACACAGCTTCGTTTCTTATTCTTTGTCCATTTCACACGTTCCATTCTTCCCCATATCTACATTTCAAATGCTTCTTGTCGTTTCTCTTCACTTCCTCGTAATGTCTTGTTTCTGCACCATACAATGCTACACTCCACACAAAGCATTTCACTAGTCTCTTCCCTAGTTCTTTCTCCAGAGGTCCGCAGAAGATGCTCCTTTTTCTATTAAAAGCTTCCTTTGCCATTGCTATTCTTCTTTTCACTTCCTGGCAGCAGCTCATGTTACTGCTTATAGTACACCCCAAGTATTTGAAGCTGTCCACTTGCTCTACTGCTTCATTTAGAATTCTTTACTTTTCTTCCTGTGACCATGCTATACTGATGCTCATTATTTGTCAGCTTTCATAAATAAATTATTTTTGACAACTTCATAATGAGGTTTCCAAAATTGATGTTATAAATATAGTAGACTATACATAGGTTTGGTTTTGAACATTTAATATTCTCTCAGTCAGTCAGCCCCTGTGTCTGTGGACAACAGTTGGACGAATTGTGTTCATATTCAGTATTTACGAGTCATTTCTCGCGTACACATACACGATAATAACAAATGAAGAGTTCACTGCAAGAATGATGGATGTCATTTGGAATACATTTTGCTGGAGAAGCAATTGAAAGTTTTAAATGCTTAGCCCTCAAAGCTTAGCTGAGATTTTCCGATCATTACTGGACAATGAATATCAGTGTTAATGCCATATAATTCTCTATGTACATTCTATATGTCTTAAGCTATGCATTGACAGTCTTGGTTCATTTTCGACAAGAAAGTGACATCCATCATTCTTGCAGTGGACTCTTCAAATTTTGATAGCGGGTCCTTGTTCTTTATGGTTATGAAACTTGGACTCTCACTTTGAGAAACGAACAGAGGCTATGGTTGTTCGAGAATAAGGTGCTTAGGAAAATATTTGGGGATAAGAGGGATGAAGTTACAGGAGAGTGGAGAAAGTTACATAACGTAGAACTGAATGCATTGTATTCTTCATCTGACATAATTAGGAACATTAAATCCAGACGTTTGAGATGGGCAGGGCATGTAGCAAGTATAGATGAATCTAGAAATACATAAAACATACAAATTACGACGAAGTGAAGAGAAGCGACTAGAAGCAATTTAAATACGGATATGGAGAAGAATGGAGCGTTTGAAATGGACAGACGAATAAGAAATTAAGCTAAGTTGGAAAGAGTGGGTGAAGAAGGAATGATGCTGAAACCGATTAGGAAGAGAAAAAGGAATTGGTTGGGTCACTAGCTGAGAAGAAACTGCCTACTGAAGGATGCTTTGAAAGGAATGGTGAACGGGAGAAAAGTTCGCGGCAGAAGAAGATATCATATGCTTCGTTGCTGCTTACCCATTAGAGTTGTATGAAATGTTTATTTGGTCATTTTTCAGTCTGTTATGCAATATGGCATTATTGTTTGGGGTGGAAGTACAAAAATTAATCTTAGTCCGTCAAATTGACTACAAAAACGAATAATTAAAATTTGTTTGAAGAAACATTTTGATTATCCAACTAAATTAATTCATTCTGAATTTAATACATCTAATATTGAACAGATTTATAAATATACTCTGTTAAAATTTTATCATAAAATTCGTAATAAGTTTATAATACAGGCACGTAATTATGACACAAGACGAAATAATAATTCAACATTAGTAGAACCTAAATGTCTCACATCTGCTGGTCTAAAGCAGAGCATTAATTTTGGCCCTCGGTTGTATAATGCTTTAGCTAAATTACGGCCAGAACTTCTAACATGTAACTCACTAACATATGAAAAGAAAATTGGAAACATGTTAATGTCTTCAATTTGATTAAATAATTTTATAGCCTATGTATATGAATTAATCAGCCTATATTATATTTTGTATTCTATAATTTCGGAATATATATTTTTCATAAATTGTCCTACTTTATTCACGTACGATGTTATTCTTCTCTATGTTAATATTATATTATATAATTTCATTGTAGCTGTAATTTTAATTTGAGTTCTATTTTATTTTATTTTCTATATTCCTCTTATATTAATATTATATTATGTTATATATGTTCATTATAACTGTAATATTAATAATTTTAGTTCCTATTTTATTTTATTTTCTTTATTCCTCTTATATTACTAATATACCTGAACTGCGACCGAACACTAGCGCTGCTCATTCGGTTCTGAAATTTTGTTAATATTAATATATGATAGACTACATTAAGCTATATGGATCATATGCGGAGACTAAGAGGAAGGCATAAAATAGGAAAGATTTGCGAGATTGCTGGATATTCAGTGAAAGACGTGCCCGTGGGAAAATGAATGGATGAATGAATGAATGAATGAATGAATGAATGAATGAATGAATGAATGAATGAACGAATGAATGAATGAATGAATGAATGAATGAATGAATGGACGGACGGACGGACGGACGGACGGACGGACGGACGGACGGACGGACGGACGGACGGATGGATGGATGGATGGATGGATGGATGGATGGATGGATGGATGGATGGATGGATGGATGGATGGATGCATGGATGGATGGATGAATGGATGAATGGATGAATGGATGAATGGATGAATGGATGAATGGATGAATGAATGAATGAATGAATGAATGAATGAATGAATGAACGAACGAACGAACGAACGAACGAACGAACGAACGAACGAACGAACGAACGAACGAATGAATGATCATATAAATCAAAATATTGGATAGCAGTGCAGAATCCAGTAAATAAAAGCATGAATCATAAGAGAAAGAAGATGGGAGCGAACATGCCTCTATGATGCTAGAAGATAGAATAGTCAGAATTGGTAAAGATGACAACCCAATAGGACGAAACGCCATGGCAAGAGATGGATTAATTTTTTTTACTACTATTTACAGGCTAACAATAATAATAATAATAATAATAATAATAATAATAATAATAATAATAATAACTCTTTCTTTAAATGACAGAGTCACTTGCAAAAATTTTTCGCAATTAATTGCGTAAAATTTTGGAGATAACACGGTTGGCTTATATAGGTGACCGAAAAAAGCGCATCGGCCTGGATAGCGTAGTCGGTATAGCGCTGGCCTTCTGTGCTCGAGGTTGCGGGTTCGATCCCGGCTCAGGTCGAGGGCATTTGTGTTTAAATGCGACAGGCTGATGTCAGTAGATTTACGGGTCTGTAAAAGAACTCTTGTGGGACAAAATTCCGGCACACTGGCGACGCTGATATAACTTCTGCAGTTGCGAGCGTCATTAAATAAACCATAATTTAATTTAATTATGCGCATCTTGGCTTTGGAAGAGGGTTTCATGACCATACTCGTAGAAACACCTTTCACTGTTTCGTAATGAACGCCAAGTGGATTCGCCTGCAGTGTATAACGCGGCAATCCGCCATGCTGAAGTGCAGGAACAGTGACCTACTGTCACGGCGAATAAGTGCAGTGCTACAAGTTATTGTGACACCAAGCAATACAGTTCAGTTCTTGGAACTACTTTATATTGCATTTATACTTCGGACACACCAAACATTTTATTTAAATAAGTTTCCACAATATGTTACTGGTGAAACTATCTACAGTATGCACCCTCAATCAATTTTTGTAATATTATCTTCATATGAAACAACGAGTGAAAGTCAGGATAGGAGAAGAAATGTCAGAAGGAAGTGAAATTGGGAGAGGAGTACGTCAAGGATGTCCTTTATCACCTACCCTGTTCAATATCTTCTTGGAGGATTTAATAAAGAACTGTTTTCAGAACATGTGAGGAGTATAGTAGAAGGAGGAAGAATAAAGTGCATAAGATTTTCTGATGATATGGCGTTGGTAGCAGAAGAGGAGACGATATTAAAGGATATGCTACTGGAGCTAAATGACATATGTGAGCAGTATGGCATGAAGATAAATGCAAATACTAGTGGACAGCTTCAAATACTTGGGGTGTACTATAAGCAGTAACGTCAGCTGCTGCCAGGAAATCCAAAGGAGGGTAGAAATAGCCAAGGAAGCTTTTAATAGAAAAAGGAGCATCTTCTGCGGACCTCTGGAAAAAAAACTAAAGAGGAGACTAGTGAAGTGCTTTGTATGGAGTGTGGTATTGTGTGGTGCAGAAACATAAACATTACGACGAAGTGAAGAGAAGCGAATAGAAGCATTTGTCGGACAGTTGACTAAATAATAATGTGTCTGAGGTATGATTTTTTGAATATTTAAAATTGTAATAATAGAAATTAATAAAACCAGTTTTTATTCATTATTTCAAATTTGAATACTTAGATAGGTTTATCTATTCATTCTCTGCGTACTATAACATTTTCATTAGAATCGGGTAATATTTAATATTAAAAAGTATGGTCTAATGCAGAATTGACATTAAATTAATTTCTTGCACGATAGTGTGTTTTGTCGTTACAGCAAACGGCCGCCACGATTGAAAGTTGACTTTCCTGCATTCAGAGTTGCCAACCTAGATAAGTATGTTGAAATATTACAAATAACTGCTCTAGACTAATGAAAACCACTGCCTATATGTATGAGACAATCCCACAGTTCATGTAAATTCATACGCAAAAGGCAGTGTTAATTAATATACATCATACGAAACAAATCACTGCATTTGGAATGTACTGAACTTTATTTAAATAATTCAGACCACTCAACAAAAAGAAATAAAAATTATTCCTATCGAATACGAAATATTGCAAGTACCTGAATCATTTTTACTTCTTCACATTGAAGTTAATGGTAAAGTTTGAACGTTGGCCAGACTACTAATCGTCAGTCAGTGTTCATAGTGTACTGTACGTACTGTATATTAAGATTTTTAAAAAAATATTTTCAAAATACAGACCTCCTATGATGCAAAAAATACTGTACAATACACGTTTATGAATTGCATTACAAAATCTCGGAAATTGAAAAATAAGCAAAGCGAGTTTTTCAAACTTTTCCTAGATTTTGTAAAGAGCACTTCTCAATCATGTATCGTAATATACTACTGTGCTCCAACCACGAGAAAGTCTCCGCCGGATGAGAAGAAGGGAGGTAATGCTGTGAATGAATGTTGATGTCATAAGATGTCATAAGGTCACACACGTGGGTACTCTTATCTCTATTGGCTAGCTCTCACAGCACAAACCATAACATTGATACAGACATATTGATACTACCCTAGTTACAAAATTAGATCAGAGTTAATCTCCTGGTCTTTTAATCGCTTCATACAGGAAATAGCATATGCAGAAGAGCGCATGGTTTTTAAACTGGCGTTATAACGGTAATATTATTTATCCACTTCGTTCCAATAGATAAGGCAATAGTAAGCACATTCCTTTCACGGTTGATCTCCTGGTTGGAGAACAGTATATGACACCTTTCAAATGAGCCATACCGATACATGCATTAGGAAAACATGTTTTAAACCAATTTAGAAGTGGAATTGGAGAAATTCCTTACGCAAGACGAAGGTACATATAGTAATGATTAGAGACGAGAATTCCATGCAAATGCATGTTTTTATAGGAACATAGGACATAGCTCAAACTTAGTACTTATCCATTTCATTACTTTCCGGTTCCAAATATGTGTACTTTTTCCGTACATATTTGCATATTTCACCCTTTTAAGGATAAAACATGCAAAATGCATATTTAAGCAATCTTTAGCTTAATCATGCATATAATATATAGAATTATATTTAGTTTAAATGCATATTTTAATGGTTTTGAGTGAACACCTCAGTTCCTCGATTTTTATGTCCCTTATTTTAGGTTCAGGAATAAGGATAGAAGAAGAAAAAAACCAAATTGCAGAAAAAGGTTCATTCAAGTTTGTACCCATAACTTCTTGCGATGTACAAAAATATACTGACTGATAAGCGCAGGAACCTCACAGAAACCAATTGACAAATGTAGTTAGTTGTTAACTGTAAAAAAAGTGAAATAATAAATTTGGAACAAAAATGAAAGTGCATATTTTAAAGTATTTTTCGCTTGAGAAGAGAGAAGAATCCAAAAAGGATAGCTGCCCTTGAAAAAGAGGTACCGAGCGGTAACAGCACCTAAATTAATTGTAGATCCACAATATTCTATTTTAAATTTAAATTTTATTTTTATTTTATTTTAATTTAATTTATTTTTGGGGGGCAGCTATCCTCGACATGAATAGTTTATTTTTCATATATAGAGCTGTACAGATGGTTATTTACAATTAACAAGGAATGTCTTAAAACATTAATGGCTATACTTTGAAGTTCCGAAAGATCGATATAGAAACGATGAAAGAAATTGATACAAAATCTTGATATAGTGCCCCTTGCACCAAAGAGCAAGCCATTACTTCCCAGTGACAAACGGGTATGCGGTATTTCTCTTCCAGATAAGGAAAGCAGGGTTCATAATGTCTTTTCTTTTCCAGATCTACTTCTTGTGGTTGGAATTCGGCACCCTCAAATCTTATAGTAGGATCGATTGTGAAGCCAATCTTTTGATTGTTATCAATTGCTATGATGTCGGCACATTTGGTGGAGCCAGTGGATGAAATACAATGCACTTTTCATAAATGTCAAACTTTCCAGACTTCTTGAGACATTCAGAAATTCGGCTTCTAACCCAGTGATGACGATTGTTCCGCAACAGTTCCCCTTTTCTGCAGACACCAAGAACATGAGGAAGGGTTTCATACTCGTTGCAATGGCGGCAACGGGATTCTTGGCTCCTACCAGGGACACTACGTACTGCGATGACATTGCAATTCATTTTTATAGCGTTAGTCCATTGAGAAGTGGAAAGGCCTTTCTTGGTTGATATCCAGGAATTTGATTTTGACCATTCTGAAAAATGCGAAACACCTTTACCACGGTGGTTAAGTTTCATAGTTTGAAAGTGCATGAATGCATGCATATTTTGGGATTTTATACTGCATGAAATTCTCGTCTCTAGTTCTCTAGTAATAATGTTTTAAGCGAAGGAAAAGAAATCCCAAAGTGTTCACATTTCACCAAGAGTCTCCCCTTTATGTCTTCAGATCTGTCTGTGCATTATAAGCAGCTTTCTTATCGATTAGAGCGTTCCTGGATAATTTCTAAGCTTCAGACAGACGTGTGGTATTGATGACAGTTGCTTATCCTTTCTCTTGAGGAAGACGCAGTCAGGGAAGAGTTGAGAAGACCCACCTACAACCGCATTACATGCTTTAACAAGAACCTTCATGCGATTGTCTGGCCATTCTCCGGTGCAGGATCAGAGGTCGAGGATGTCTGAAAACAAGACAACAGCGAATGGACCAAGTTACATAACGGGGAGCTTCAGCCCATGCTCGATGCATATTGTGAGGACATGCGGACTTCATAACTTCATCACTGTTTTTAATTATTTAGCGATAAATAAAAGAGAGAGAGAAGAATATCAGTAGATTTACTGGTATGTATAAGAACTCTTGTGGGACAAAATTCCGGCACAACGGCGACGCTGATATAACCTCTGCAGTCACGAGCGTCATTAAATAAACCATAATTTATTGCGTATTTTCTTCTAACATATTCACGTCATCTGCATAGACAAGAAGCTTATGTAACCCGTTCAATTCCAAACCCTGCCTGTTATCCTGAACTTTCCTAATGGCATATTCTAGAGCGAAGTTAAAAAGTAAAGGTGATAGTGCATCTCCCTGCTTTAGCCCGCAGTGAATTGGAAAAGCATAAGATAGAAACTGACCTATACGGACTCTGCTGTATGTTTCACTGAGACACATTTTAATTAATCGAACTAGTTTCTTGGGAATACCAAATTCAATAATAATATCATATAATAAATGCATATAGAGTGTTAGTTGGGAGACCGGAGGGAAAAAGACCTTTAGGGAGGCCGAGACGTAGATGGGAGGATAATATTAAAATGGATTTGAGGGAGGTGGGGTATGATGATAGAGGCTGGATTAATCTTGCACAGGATAGGGACCGCTGGCGGGCTTATGTGAGGGCGGCAATGAACCTTCGGGTTCCTTAAAAGCCATTTGTAAGTAAGTAAGTAAGCGATAAATAAAAAATTGCAGTGCCTCAAAGGTAATACATTTTCCTCTTTATAAATTTTAGGTCTATGTGTTTCGTAATAACGCAGTTCCTTTGTCATGTTGCGAATGATACACAATTTATAGTTTATTTCCTTGAACTCTCACTGAAAAATATAAGGGGACTGGTAGTGGTTAGAAGTCAAAAATTAGATTGTTTTTATTTTGTATTAAAAAAAAAAGTACAAAACTTGCGCTTTAAAACAATATATTGTGGCGGTATGTTATCAGATAAGCCTTTAAATAGCCTTTTTAAAATTTGACGACGTATTTAATTCATACATCTTTCATTTTTAAGTGCATTTTCCGTAATTTGATATTTTTCAAACTTAAGTGAATTTTTCTCTGAAACTACTGAATCTATTTTATGATAGCTATATGACCGGATGTCAATGCTGTCATTCAACATTCTAACGCACTCCAGCCAAATAAATAAATAAATAAATATGTAAATAAGTAAAAAGTAAGTAAATAAATAGATAAGTAAGTAAATAAGTAGGCCTAAATAAGTAAACAAACAAACAAATAATACGCGTACTGCAGTTTAAAGAGAACTGCAACATGGCAAAATCTACACCCGTGAAGGAATACTACTTCCAAAGGAAATGGGAATATGATTATTTTGTTGTTGAAGAGGAAAGAATTGCTTGTTTACTGTGTCCTATCCAATTTATTTCTACTCGTCATTTCAATATTAAACCACATTTCAACAAAGTCCATATTAAGAATTATGGAATGCACAAACTATCGGGTAAGTTCATTATTACGAACTGTATATTGATTATTTATTTATATACTGTAAAATTAACGACGTCATTTTCAATTGAAATTAACAGTGACTTTCAAGGTTCATTACTTAAATGCTATAAATTTATATTTCCGTCGGTGGTGATAGGAGGAAAGTTTTCGAAAACCTAAAACAGGATAGGTGCAAAGAAATCTCAAAGAAACTACCGATAGGAAATCTAGCATAATTGTAAACCTTGAAACGAGATAACGCATTATAAAAACACTGAATTTATTACAATCCTTTTTGAAAATTACATGCCGCCACTGATGGACCTTTGACGTCCAGAGAATGTAAACAACTCTATGCGGAAGTTGATCATCCCCAATAGAAGTGGAGTGAAACTGACGTCATATTTCCCCTAATTACGAGTTCTGCAGGCCTAGTCTATACGTAGCAGTAATAGTTATTTAAGGACGTTTTCAACTGCTGAAGTTCTCTAATATCGAAATTTCACATAAGCGAGAAACGTTTGGCTGTCCCTTTATCAGGGACAAGGTTCTTTTACGTGCTTTAAATATACGACACGGGAACCGAAGCTCTTCTTCCCTTCCGTAGAAAGCCATGCTTATGATTTCATCGTCGTTTAAAATCCATTGCCCTCGACCGAAATCTGCCAACCTCGGACCCACTACTACGAATGTGCCGAAGACAAGTCCATATGGAGAACACTTTCTTGCTAGGCATCGAATCTGAGTGCACAGAGCTTACAGCTGTGAGTGTCATTACTTGAGTCATAGCGGTCAGAGATTTAATGTATTTAATTAATGTGGTAAACAGCGTACAGGTGTTTCTTGAACGACTGCAAGGAGCAGTGTGAGCGGTTACATAAGAATATTGCAGAGTTGCACGGAGATGCATCGGCCTGGCTCTTCATTGAGTTCCCACGTCCCAATTGAAGCAACATGCCGCGACAACAGTGAATGTACAACAGTGGCGGACTGTCTTTTTGTGTCAACTGGTTGGCTGAATAGTATAACGGTCTTACTAATAAACCGTGTATAGTTTTATACGAGACTTATGCAGAGTTGAGACAGAAAACGTTACTAATAAATAGACTTCGTTGAGTTGC
Organism: Periplaneta americana; assembly: GCF_040183065.1. NCBI lineage: Eukaryota > Metazoa > Arthropoda > Insecta > Blattodea > Blattidae > Periplaneta > Periplaneta americana. The sequence continues at coordinate 38,680,303 of NC_091119.1, read as the reverse complement.
CACACGCAGCATGCAATCAGGTTGCCGATGTACGGTAGTATAGATGAGGTGAGCGACCGCCCGGTCTCGTAGTATAAGCAGTTCATGTTAAGAGATGTGACCGGTCCAAATAGATAGTGCAGCTACAGCTAAGTATACCTATGTAAGTACTTGTTTTTGCATTACTGTGGTTGGAATAGTCAAAGCTTAACATATGTTCAGTGCAGACAAGAATTCAATCAAACATACTACAATGAGAGTGTTGCTGTTCCAAACAATTGCCCCTGGAATATCCTTACCCCCCCCCCCGCAGCCAGTCTTGACCCGTTGGAAAACGTGGTTGAATGCTGTTAATTATTATGCAGAACGTTACGGCAAAATAATGGAGGTAATTGATGCATTGGACACCACAGACAGTTCCGCTGTTGCAGCTGTAAAATCATTGCCTTCTGAACAGCTATTGGAAGATATTCTGTTGATTGATTCTAATTTTAAAATCGTGTCCAAAAGCAGCACCCTGTTAGAATCATCTAAACTATAACTCTCAGAAGCCCTTAATATAGTGGATAAAGTATCACAAACCGTTATCCAAAATAACAATTCACTAATTTCAGAAAAAGTGAAATGTAAGTTGAGAAACAGTATTTCTAAAAATTCTGCCTATTCACAACTTCGTATTATAAATGATGTACTATCAGGTCATGACAAGACGTCTGAAGTTGGTGTACTAAAACGTAGTGATTCTCGTTCTTCAAATATGCACCTACTACATCGCATGACGTTGAACGTACATTTTCCCAATATAAAAACTGTTTGAGTGACCATTTGAGGAGGTTCACTTTGCAATCGATCAAAATGTACGTAACTCTTCACTGCAATGCACATATCCAAGGATGATGTGAGTATATTACATTAAATTTTTAAGAGTTAATATATCTCACTACAAAATAATTGTGTATTTACATGTTTAGACATTTGCTACTTCAGTGATCATTCATTATATTTCTTGAATGCAGCATACAGGTTTTATTGTAACCGCAGTATACTCCTCAGTGTTTACATCAGAGGAATACTCCATCCGTTGCACGTCCCTTTCTCATACAGTCTATGCCGCGTGCGTAGTAAACATTACGATTCTCGTGGCAATTTCACGAATTCTACTAATAAACCATGCATAAGCGATGGATGTATAAACAGCCTGTAACTATAAAATGGGAATTGCTTAGCAGTAGTTATATACACGAAACCCCTTGTTTAAGCGTTTTATATAGAGAAAAAATGGCCGCCTCTCTAACAACTGTTCGTATTGACTGTCATTTTGTGATGATGGTTGCCTTGTAACCTCAAAAGAACAAACCAAAGAGCATAGAATAATTAGAATAATATTGCTGTACCTTGTACTTTTTGACCGAAATATAGTGTGGTAATCGATCAGAGCCGTTGTACTATCGATAGTTAACACGGCACACCAGAGCGCTCTACCGGATGCAATGGAGAAACTCAAGATATTCTATTACCTTTCGTAATGAAGTAATGACGAAACTATGACGTAGCTGTATAACGGTTGTATTGTTATACAAGACGTATGTAGTGATTATTAGTAAGGAATTTACACATGACTTATAAACGAACTATTCATTGTATATGTATAAGACAGTTAAACGTCTGTATATAGAGTTTTTATTAGTAAGACCGTTAGAGTGTCAGCAATTATTTACATATTTATGGCTTTTAGAGAACCCAGAGCTTCATTGCATAAGCCCGCCATCGGTCCCTATCCTGAGCAAGATTAATCCAGTCTCTATCATCATATCCCACCTCCCCCAAATACATTTTAATATTATCCTCCCATCTACGTCTCGGCCTCCCCAAAGATCTTTTTCCCTCCGGCCTTCCAACTAACACTCTTTATGCATTTCTGGATTCGCCCATACGTGCTACATGTCCTGCCCATCTGAGGCGTCTGGATTTAATGTTCCTAGTTGTGTTAGATGAAGAATACTATGCTTGAAGTTCTGCGTTGTGTAACTTTCTCCATTCTCCTGTAACTTCATACCTCTTAGCCCCAAATACTTTCCTAAGACCTTATTCTGAAACACCCTTAACATCTGTTCCTTTTTCAAAGTGAGAGTCCAAATTTCACAAGCATACAGAACAACCGGTAATATAACTGTTTGATAAATTCTAACTTTCAGATTTTTTGACAGCAGGCTAGATAACAAAAGCTTCTCAACCGAATAATAACACGCATTTCTCATATTTATTCTGCGTTTAATTTCCTCCCGAGTGTCATTTATATTTGTTACTGTTGCTCCAAAATATTTGAATTTTTCCACCTCTTCGAAGGATAAATCTCCAATTTTATATCATTATTATTATTATTATTATTATTATTATTATTATTATTATTATTATTATTATTATTATTATTATTACATGGCTTTTCTTATACTATTAGTACGTTTTCATTGAGTATTCAAATCGATCTGTATACATTTCCCGTACTGAATACGATCCCCGTTTTCTTGCAATTTTCGATGCGTATTGAAAACGGTCTGAGTACGGAAGCTGAAGTTTGGTTAGCATGTCATCGACATATTAGCGTGTTGATCACTCTGTAGGCATTAGCTATAAACAATGTTGCTTTTTCCAAATCAGGTGCATGAAAACTTAATATTCAGCCTGTTAATGAATAATGGTAATATTGACTTTTAAGAAAACACGAAATATTATGTTTTATATCACAATGTTTCAACATACATATTGCCTTCGCTGTTGGTAAAACAGCTGACACATCAAACAAATGACGATCGATCACGCGCTTAGCGTATTGAGATCGAATTGAATGCGATACCCGTTTTCATGGAACTCAATTCGAATTGAATACGATCCGATCCCACTTTTTAGGTGTATCGGCCTTGAGACTGAGATCGAATTGAATCCCCGTTTTCATGAAGATTTCAATACAGTAAGTGTATTCAGATCGATCTGAATAATCCATAAAAACGTAGTATACGGGTGCTAAGAAAAAAGTATCCAATATTTTAGGAGGTGCTAGTATGCATCAAAACAAGAAAAAGATGTCGAATAAACATGGATCCTTCAACACATACTTTCTGAGATCTAAACACTTGTTCGTAGGAGGTGCTCAATGTGACGTCCATTTATGGCAGTTCCTCTGCCCTTCGACGTAAGGGATCACGCACTCTTTGAAATTGACCTGGTTGTTCTTGAAAACCAAAAGTCTAGGGGATTTAGGTTTGGGAAAGGAGCAGGCCAAGGTGTGGGGCTTCCCCAATCAATCCAGCGGTCCTGAAGTTTCAGCGTCAGGTGTTCACGCTCATTGCGCAAAAAATGTGTTGATGTGCCATCATACATGAACCACATTTGTAGTCTTTGCTGACATGGCACATACTCCAGCAAGGTAGACAATACGTTAAAAAGAAAGTCCTGATAACGAGCCCCAGTTAATCTCTTTAGTAGCACGTATGGCCTTTTAATCTATCGCCAAGAACGCCTGGCCATACGTTGATTGAGAATCGGTGCTGATGCCTTGTTTCAGCCGTGGCGTAAAATGTCATCGTGCGCCGAGCCACTGTGTAACCTGCAACGTGCATAGCACCTATGGGGGGAGGCGGACACCCGAAAGGGAAGTGAAGCAACTGTCTGACTTATTAACGGATTTTCATTTTCCTTACGTCAAGCACTTAAATACAATTTTATACAGTATAAGGTTACAAACTAATGTTTAGTACGTGTAACGAAGAAAGAAATGAACAATGAAACATAGGACACATTATCACAACCTAAAATTAACTGTCTTCAGAATATATCGGCGACAAAGTTTCAAAATCAGGAATGTCACTTACTGCCAGTCGTAGTTGATCACGAAGATATTTGCCTGTCAGTCGTGATCTAAATTTGGTTTTTACTATTTTCATTGTTGAAAACAATTTTTCACAAACGTAAGTTGTAGCGAACATGGCTTCAAAAGAGAAAGCGAAAGAACGAAGCTTCGGATATTTATTTTTTGGCAAAGCTTTGAAAAGTTCAACATTTATCAAGTCCTTACATCTAGCTTTCATTTAACGTCACATTGTAAATCAGTGAGTTTAAATTGAAGATCTAACCGAATTATTCGTACATCTGCTGAAAAAAAGATCGACGTACAGAGATGATGATGATGATGATGATGATAACACCACCACTTAACCTTTTAATTTTCATCAGTAACATGTAGTATAATGCCGTTTTATGTTATACAACCGTTTTCCTCGTAATACTTGTGAACAAATCATACATTTGATATTCTCATCATATTGGCAGCAAAAAAATGCGTCCTCCCATCCTACTTGAAACTTTCGTTTTTGTTGATGTACAGTTTCCCTGAAAAGGAATGAGACGATTGAATATTCCTAAGTCTCAGATGTAAAACACTGCGCATGATCAGAGACCAGAACACTGATACACAAGATAACGAATATTGAGTTACTTAGATTCAAGCTATTTGGTTTGTTACTAGCATCGTTCCGGAATTCACTTCAAAAACTGCAAAAAATATGATAATATTACGTAAATAAGAGATAAATATATACGTAAATCGTGTAGTTAAATCGACAATGGACCTTCATGACTAGATCGACACTCCGCACACAAAGTAAAGCTTTCGTGTTGTTGCAATAGCTCAGACGCTAACATCTTTGCGTGTTGTGTAGAAGAGAGCGTGTTCGATTCTTAGTCTATATCAACGATTATTTTTTCTAAATAACGTTGAAATAGAGTTTTACAAAGTCCTCAGATTAAGTGTTAATGATCACAGAAATTACAAGTTATAATATTATAAACGTTAATCTAATGAATGCATTTATACACACACACATACAATGTAAATGCATATATATATTAAAAACTAACAATTAAAATGAAATTAAAAATATATTCCTAAGCCACACAGACAAACGATTACAAAGGTTTAGAGTCCTTAGGCCATGTCATTTGTTGAGTAATTATTACAATATTTTATTAGTAGCTTTCCCATATGTGTAATAAATGCACTCGCACAAAACAATTTTTGTTAAAAGTGTGGCTTTGGATTATTTCATTCTCACCCCTTCAGTTGATTTTAACTATTTTATCTACGTGTTTAATTTAATGTGCATTCAATTTAATTCATGTTATGATTGAATGTATAAGCACTGTTGCAGTTATTGATTAATTACATATATTAATACTAACTATTAAATGTATGTATGTGTATGTATTTATTTACACTGCAAGTGGGCAAGCACCCGGTGGCAGTGGTATACACAATATAAACAATACACAATAAAATGATAACCAATACACAATAAAATTTACAATACACAATACAATTTTACAACACATATACAATTTTACACACAATACAATAATAATACACAATACAATTTAACACAATAATAAAACATAAATAAAATACCTAATTTTACAATATAACCTACATAATTATGTATAGGCCCTACATAAGTTTCAATAGTCTTTCACTTTACTCTCATCTCACTCCCTGTAGTGGCACTATGACGCATTTCACTGACACTTTAGCACACATTTCACTGACACTCTGTAACATTTCACTGACACTATAGCACACATTTCATTGACGCTATAAATTATCACTGATCGGAACTGTTCACTGCACTGTAAAACCATAACTTCACTGACTCACCTCGCTTCACTGATACAACAGTTCAAATAAGTCAAATAATTACACCCTTATGCATACTTATAAACATAACTACATATAAACTAAACATTTCTAGTCTAAGGCCCTCTTACACGCTATTTTTAAATAATTTACAATTCAAACCAAGGAAGTAACTCGTCAGGCTAGATAAATACATGTCACCTTAAAAAATTGAATGTTAAATTTCACCTTAATTTTAATTTGCACTTTATACACAACTTTTTAAATTATTCTTGAATCTCCTTAAGGAAGAACAGCCCTCAAAGATCGATGCATGTGTTAAGTAACTAATTGCAGTATCTTTTGCAAAATCTTGAATGTTTAAGTTGTCAATAATATTTCTGTACTATATACTATAAGACGTTAAAAGAATTTGCAATAGATTTGGGATCCTCTACTTTATAATCACTAATTTTAATGAAAAAATATTTTCTTTCTTAGGATATCTACAAGTTTAACTTTAATAATATTCCGAATAGCTTTAATTGCATTATCTGGATTTTGTGCTTTTCTATTCAAATGTGTTCATAAATTTTGATAAATTACACTATACTTCTTGTAGTATTTAAGAATATGAGGATAGTTAAATTGCAGCTCATTACATTTAGATTCTTCTTCTTAATACATGAGATTTGTAAGTCCCTGCATTATCTACATGATTTTACTTTTGAATTTTTTCACAAAATTGAGTGGAGAACATCCACTGAAGTGATTCCGAAATTAAGTGAAAAATACAATACATTTACACTTAATATTAGTAGTACCAGTAACATATACGTTTTTCCAAGATTCATTTTGTAGACATAAATGTAAATAATCACTAGATACAGCATTTACGACCCTTTTTTAGTTTTTAAATTAATATTTTGAAATTGTTCAGTAACATTGGAAACAGGATTTTTTTTATCATGTTCATACAAGCCATTGATTATAGGTGCTGCCGAATAGGAATTCAGTCTAATTCAGTGTACAAAACTTTTATCAATGGCTGTGCTACTTCAGCTTGTATGCTGGTGGGAAATGAGTCTACGACTAAGGTTTCCAGTTTCAAGGACTGAATTTAATTTACTTTTGCGGAAAAGTTCCGAGAGATAATCTATGTCTATGTCACTACAGATCACAAATTCCATATGAGATTTCTAAAGTCTTTTCTTTACAAATTCAATGTTGGCTATAAATATTAAGAAATATTGAGAAATATGAATGATTGTACTTAGAAGTCTGATTTACATTATAAAAAGCAAGAAGTTACATTCTTCGGCAAGATTCGAACTTTTCGATGTTTGATTTTGTCGTCCAACACATAAGCACGGACCTATTCAATGCTTATGTTTATAACCTACAATTTAGCTATAGCAATGTGGTGTCATAACTTGGGGTTTGTTTACTTAATGTAATTAGATTTAATTTGATTAGCTTCGCAACAATTGGACTTCCTGTTATATCCTGTTATTTAAATATTTAAGTTAGAGTTGATTTATTAACTCTTACTGTGCAAGATGACCCTTATTTCAATAATTCTATATCACGTTAAATAGTCATTGTCTACTCTAAAGTATTATTATCATCCCTCATTTCTCATCTTAATGGCGAACCGACGTGACATGAGACAGCGAGTTAGCTCTAGTTGAGGCTGGATATGGGGCTAGATCTGCTGGCCGTTTGGTCGGTGTTTCTGGAAGTACAGCCGAGAGGTGGGTTCATCGTTACCAAAATTCAGGGGAGGTCGAAAATCACCCTATTCCTGGGCGTCCCCGGATTTCTTCATTGGAAGAGGATGCTCTCTTATTCGAGGAAGTTCGACAGGACCCCTTTCGGACTGCTAACGAAATAAGAGCAGCATCTAACTTTCCCGGTTCTTCACAGACTGTGATCAGCAGGTTGAGGAACCGGGGTATTAGGAGCCGGAGGGCTGCGCAAATGGAAATATTGGGGGAAGCACAAGCTGTCGACCGTCTTGCCTTCGTTACCAATCGAGTGGATTTCGATTGAAAATGTAATTTTCTCCGACGTAACAACCATCTCGAGTGATTACGAAAGTCCTGTCCGTGTCTATCGTGAGGATGATCTCCCACATGATCAGCGCTATGTGTACCGACGTGAAAGATCGGGGCACTTTAGCATATTGTCACAGTCAATACGTAGTAAATATGCAAACATTAGATTGTTGCTCACCACTAGGATCGCTAATATCGCCTCATTACAGACAATGCAAAATAGTACCGTCACAGTCTATTGTTTCTAGCACCCTCAAAACTCAAGCTTCGCGACTGTATATAGTAGACCGTGATATCGTGTTGGGGTGGATGTCTTACGATGGATCTGGCGTTATAGAACGCATCGATGGCCGGTTTAATACGGGAACTTACGAGCACATTCTGGAAAATATATTCCTTCCTTCCGCCCCTAGAACGTTTTCCCGAAGAAACATTGCTGTTCCAACAGGATAGCCATCCCGTGCACTATGCCGCAAGCATTCAAAGATAGTTTCAAAGTAGACCCGAGGTCGAAATCATTAATTGGCCTCCGAAGTCACCTGATTTGAATGTCATCAAAAATTTATGGGCGGAATTGAAAAAGAGAAGGATAGTCACCTATGCCCACCGACGCCCTCGAAATTGAGACGAATTGTGGGATCAAGTTGTTGAAATCTGGGGAGATCTCGCCGGGGATTAGAATTTATTCCACAATCTCGTGACATCCATGCCGGACCGACTTAGAGCTGTAATAGAAGCTGATGGCATGTAGACAAGATTTTAAGTTAGCAGGTCTCTTTTTGTTTCTTGTGATTTTTGTTCGAGGAAAAATACTCTTAACTTTCAAGTAAGATTTATTTTTTTGACGAGGTTCAGCCCACTTGTAAGACCCAGAAATTGGGCATAAATTATTCATATTTTTCGACAAATTAGATAGTCTAGGAACTCTGAAGAAATTAATTACACCTCAATAAAAAAAAGTTTCACCTGGGATCGAACACGAGACGTTTCGGTTAAACAGTGGAACCGACACGCTACTATATGAGCTACCGAGACAAGACAGTGACAACAGCAGTCTAGAATGTAGATCCCATAGCAGGCATTTGCCATTCGGTACAGAGAAGCAATGATAACTTGTGACCCTAGCTATGTTGTGAAATCGTGGCCTTAAATGGCTGTCTTCTTCGTGATTCTTATTTTGCTCCTTGTCCTTGTTGTGGTCCTCGTAACAATTCTTGCTGCATTTCTCATGTTATGTATCGTTACGTCGATATCGAGTGAACCGCGCTGTAGAACTTTAACTTCCGACGACCAGGAGTCGTCTCATTCCTTTTAAGGGTAACTGTACATGTATTCGAGAGAGACATTGCGACGATACGCCACTCGCAGGTCAGAGACAAATACAAATGGAACGAAGTTTGACTCCAGTGAGTGAGAGGGTGGGGGTTGTGGGAGGTAGGAAGCAAGAGAAATGCACAGCTATCATTGCGAGCCATAATGTGCTCGTGAGTCACATTTTCGCCACGGCTGCCTTATTTCTTCAACTGCATGAGAATTTTCATCAGTCCACACATGCTGATTACGAAAATTCACAACACCATCTCTGCTGAACCCCACTCATATCTGCAACCAAACTTTTGTTTTCAGTATCCCTTGCGACGTATCATTATTCCATGCCAGGGGTGTCAACTACGGTATGATTATCTGGTAGTCTGCTGTATTATAGGGTAGAAAAATGCATTGCCATGAATGGACGTCACATTGAGCACCTTCTATGAACAAGTGTTCAGATCTCAGAAAGTATGTGTTGTAGGACCCATGTTTATTAGACATTTTTTCCTTGTTTGGATGAATATTATCACCTCCCAAAATATTGTATGAGCTATTCCATCTCAAATCTACCAAAATATAGAGTAAATTGACCTTGCAATTTTTAAATACAATGAAACTTTTCTGTCCATGATACAATGCTTTGTGCAAAGTTTGAAGCATCAGAACTTCATAGTATTTAAATTTAAAATATTTAAATTTATCGTATTTTCATAACATTAGCAACTTTAAACTGTTGTAGCTCCGAAACCCTTTCACCCAATGATCAAAATCATGGTTTATTTTGATGCTGAGAAATTAAAGTTTATATTGACATATAAACAGATTTTCTTACTTTTTATGGAAATGGAGAAATTTAGGTTTTTCCTCATTAAGACGCCTTTGCCAAGGAAAAATATTTTTAAAATGTATGGTTAGATTCCGCATTGAAAGTACAAATAAACACATATTTTTTACTCTGGTACGTTGATAAGAAAGTATTGAAAATATCAAATAAAGAAAATAAATAGTACGCGCGTGAACTAACCAGCTGACTGCGAGGCGGGAGATACCCGAGGTAAGCAAGGCCAGGAGACATAAACACGTGATGTATCGTCTAGCAAGCATGGCTGTGCTAGCTTTATCACAGGTTTTCATAAACACAACGCTCGCTTATCTTCAGCTCTCGGCCAGTGCGTGCGGTACTGCGCCGTTCAAGTCTTGGCGTGTGAAAATAATTTATTTAATACCCTCGAAACTTATTGCCGTACCACTAAGCAAACAATACCGAATCCCTCTAAATAATGCAAAGTTTTTCTCAATATTTTTTTTTACATTTTTACAAATTGGCAAAACGCCTAAAAGTAAGTAAAATCAGATTATCTGTCTCTCTGTGTACAATAAAAATGAGGATTACTTCTTAACATAACCTACTAAATGTCAGCTTCAAAATGAGCTCCCGTTCAATGTTCCGCAGTAAATGGTTCCAGAGTTCTGAGCGCTGAAAGATGCTTGTTTTTCTAAAATACGCTAAATTTGTCGCTCAACAACACGCAAACCGTTTGACTTTCGATAGTATATCTTTGCAGATGCACTCTCTTCAGCACCTTGTATAAATAGGGGAAAAAATTATAGTATAAAAAATGCGAGGTTTTTTACTGAACGATTTCATATGGAATAGCCCGTAGGTACACTTTTTTTTAACATACTGTATGTTTATTTCCTCCGAGATTTTATCGACCTTTACTACTTGCGCACACAGTAAAATTTTTCATTTATATGTGTACAGTACACCGGTAGAACACCCAGGACTGACGATCCTTGCTCAAATCGAGCTTCAAAGGAGTAACATGTTTTTGATGCTGATCCTTGATTCTTAAGTACACTTACACGCCACATTAAATTTGAAGGCTGTCTTCCTCATAGATCGATCAAAAGCAAAAATGTAATGAGTGTGAAGAAAGTGCCTGGGAGCCGAGTCGAGCCGGTATCCAGGTTAAGATGGCTCACCTCTTAATTACAGCACATCTCCCTGACCCGCACCTCAAACGGGTTTTCTCTGCCGGACAGTAGAAAGGCAACAAACAGCAGGAGCAGCAGTGGCAGACCAGGTTCCAAGTTCAAGCATATGTTTAGCAATACTTTCAAGCATCAAGTGATTCCGATAGATACATGCGCTTTCTAAATCGATAAGAGTCTGCAATTACAGCCAACATGATATTAGCAGAAGAGGATTTCTATTATCAGTGATATCACAGTAGATAGCTGTGTACTCTCTTCTGTCCCCAATATTTTTTTGTTGTACAGCAACTTTGAGGCAAGTCTGTAAAAAAATGTACAGTCGATTCTTTCCTTGAAAACGTACAGTAACTAGGAGAAACAGTTTTAAAATTATCGTATCAAGTAATGATCACCCCGGAATTCATATTTTGATGTGGAATACCATCATCATCGTCGTCGTCATGGTCATCATCATCATTATCTTCATAGCTACATTTTACATTTTTGGCTATGATCTCTATACTTAACTCTTTTTAATTTATTTTTATTTGGTAGTTTTCATTTATATCTATATCTGTGTCTTTTATTTAGGTAGTATCTATTTGTTTTTTTTTTCATTTTCAATTTTTAATTTGTAATTACACTTGTATCTTGCATTTGTTTCTGTTTTATCTCTTTTCTCATGGTATATGCAATTCTATGTTTTTTTAACAAATCTGTACTGTCTATTGTAATTAGGGCTTTGGCCTGTTATAGACATAAATAAATAAATAAATAAATAAATAAATAAATAAATAAATAAATAAATAAATAAATAAATAAATAAATAAAAATAGGCGTAAGGACTTTACTAATAGACGGTAGTATATTATGCACACTATTTAAAGGGTGTAATTGATGTTTTGTTATTTGAAGTGTTGTATCAGTGAAGAAGTGTGTTGTCTCAGTGAAGTGTGTTTGTGTTAGCGAAGTTTTACAGTTTATAGTGGTAGAGCAAAGTATTTGAACAGCGAAATATTTTTGAAGTGTTAGTGAAATCAGAATAGTATCAGCGAATTGTGTCGTAGTTCCAGTGCAGTGAGTGAGTTGACAGCGAAATGAGTGTAGTGCTGAAAGGTACTTGTGCATGTATGAACATATCATACTCGTGGGTTTTAGTTCAAACTTAGGGTTAAGATACAAACTAGATTTACTTTAAATGTTATTTTAAGTGATCGTTCTTCATTTAATTTAGGATGCTTCTTGTTAATTATATTATTATTTTTATTATTATTATTACTATTATTATTATTACTATTATTATTATTATTATTACTTGTGTTTATTATTAATTGTCATTATTGAATGTAACTAGTTACCACTGCCACCGGGTATTTATCCATTTGCAGTGTGAATAAATAAATACATACATATCACTATACAATGTGTCTCAGGAGAATGTAAAATACTTCAGGCTAATGTGGTTTGGGTTAACCTACATCGATTTAAACTGATGTACCTAACGGTTGGGGAAAAATTAAGGGATGAAATATTGGAACATTTGGCGGTTGCATATACTATACTAGAAATTTTATGTCAGATCTTTTGCACACAGCAGCATCTGAGCGCCGCAACGCTAGGGCAACATACTCAACATACATATAGGGGCAATTCTCCTCAAAATATGTGATTAGTTCTCAGTCAATAAATTAGTATTAAATTGCAACAAAACTAACATCGTCCAATATAAATCATGCCCACATTCAACCTTGTAAATTTCAAGCGTAATAATTAACAACAGGTCACTAATAAAACCAACAAAAACCAAATTTCTCGGCCTACAAATCGATAATAAGTTAAATTGGAAAAATCATATTAAAGAAATTATCCCAAACTACTCGTACATAAATTTAGCATATTATGCTATTATATCTATGCAAGACATAGTAAATATCAATACCTTAAAACAATATACCGTACTTTGTATATTTCCACTCGGTAATCAGTTTCGGAATATTAATTTGGGGAAATTCTATAGAAAATAATAGAATATTCCTACTACAAAAATTCTAATTAGGATAATAGTCGGTGCCAAATCTAGGGAATCGTGTAGGACTATTTTCTAAGGAACTACAAATAATGCCCATGACTTGTTAATATATGTTTTCTTTAATAAACTTCCTCGTAAGTGATCGTGAAAACTTTTTAACTAATTCAACAGCCCGTAGCATAAATATTTGTCAAAAGAATGACTTTCATACTCCATTGGAAAATCTATCGTGCTATCAAAAGGAGTGCGTTATATACCAGTAAACATTTTTAATAACCTCCCTATTGATATAAAATATCAAACTCAAAACCTAAGATTATTTAGGCTCAAATTAAAAAAGTACCTAATTTCTGGCGCCTTCTATTCTGTAGATGAGTTTATGACATTGCACAACGCTGTATGAATATTTCTGTCTTGTGTTAACTTGGTTATTTAACAACGCTGCATCAAATACTGGGTTACTTAGCGTCGAAGGGGTTGGTGATGGCGAGATCGTATTTGGCGAGATGATCCCGAGGATTCGCCATAAATTGCCTGACATTCGCCTTATGGATGGGGAAAACCTCGGAAAACCCAACCAGGTAATCAACTAAAGTGGGGATGAAGCCCACGCCCGAACGCAACTCCGAATCGCCAGGCAAGTGCCTTAACCGACTGACAAACAAACATTCTCATGGTGATACATAAAAAACGTTTTTTTTTTGTTCTTCCACCATGTTAATAAAGTAAAAACAAGTTCTTATACAAATTTTGGCCACTCGAGCCCAATTATGATGACCGTGAAAAAAAGTAATTTTTCCTGGGGCCGTTTACAGAAAGAAAACACAATTTCATGGAAAGATTTATTGGAACAGATACAGCAATTATTGAGCTATTTTCCAACACATTCTTCAACAGAATTGAGACATTTGTCATAGCATGGGGTCAACTTTTGTATCCCTGTCTCGTAGAAGTCTGCCGCCTGGGATCGGAACCAGTGTGTGACAGCCATCTGCGCCTCTCTCTTGATCCCACGGTATAAGAAAGTCTCAATTTCGGTGTGGAATATGTTGAAAAATAGCCCAACAGTTGCTGTATCTGTTCCAATAAATCTTTCCATAAAATTGTGTTTTCTTTTTGTAAACGGCCGCAGGAAAACTTACTTTCTTCACGGTCCTCGTAATTGCGCTCGAGAGAGAGAGCAAAATTTGTATAAGTACTTGTTTTGACATTATTAACAGGGTAGAAGGGGGAAAAAATAACTTTTTTTTATATGCATTCCTGGGAATGTTTGCTTGTGAGCTACGCCGGTGGCTAAATACTTGTTGCAAGCTCGTCACTACGTCACTGCTGCAGCCTGTTACGCAACGCAGTGTCACTGCAACAGTTCTTCTTATTTTAAAGAAAGTGGTGTAAAAATCTGAGTGGCGCCCCCACCACTTTTACTTGCACTTGTGCTTGCTTTCTCAGGTTTCGGTGGTGTCCCCTGGCAAGGCCGGGCCTGTTACGTATAGAAGATATGTGGCACGCTACGATCCTTTCTCCTGCAGCCCACTTTCCGTATTTCGAACTGGAGGGTCATCTCGGTAGCCTCCTGTGCTCACTGAACCACATTCAGTTTGCTGATGTGAAGGCTGCTTCACAATAAACCCGGGAACGGAAACGACAACGAGAACGGAAATAATGTTAAAATAAATGTATTTAAATGTGAGCATTCACAATAGTTAATTGTGAATCCTCACATTTAAATACATTTATTTTAACATTATTTCCGATGCTGGGTAACTTTCGGTGTTGCACCCCGGACTCATTTCACCGGCATTATCACTTTCATCTCATTCAGACGCTAAATAACCTAGATGTTGATAAAGCGTCGTAAAATAACCTACTAAAAAAAAAAGAAACATTATTTCCGTTCTCGTTCTCGTTGTCGTTTCCGTTCCTGCCTTATTGTGAACCAGCCTTTACTGGACTGAACGTTATCGTCATTCACAGTAGGCCTACTTTCAAGGACTTGAGGTCCATTCCCTTTCAGCAGCTCTCAGATTTCTCAGAAGGATCCCCTCGTCGCGTAGTTAGTTCGTACAAAACGTTGCTTAATTTATTTTTCATGCTGGAAGTGCAACGTGATAGACTTAAAACGAACGTTGCCACTATGAACATGATTTGCTGAGAGTGTTATACAGAGTGTACCAATGACTTCAGCTTTTAGGGTCATATTCTTAAACCAGACTTTTTTTTTACAAAAGTAGACTTTGGAAAGTACAAAGTCGTCATTATTTCTATTCACAATCGACACTTTGACAAAAGTAGCTTCAATCGTGACTTTACTTCGAAGTCTGCTGGGTAACTTTCGGTGCTGGACCCCGGACTCATTTCACCGGTATTATCTATCACCTTCATCTCATTCAGACGCTAAATAACCTTAGATGTTGATAAAGCGTCGTAAAATAATCTACTAAAATAAAAAATAAAAAACTTCGAAGTCGCCAAAAATCTAGACCTTGACTTTGACTTTCGTTCGTGGACATA
This sequence comes from Periplaneta americana, assembly GCF_040183065.1. Taxonomy (NCBI): domain Eukaryota; kingdom Metazoa; phylum Arthropoda; class Insecta; order Blattodea; family Blattidae; genus Periplaneta; species Periplaneta americana. The sequence goes on along the minus strand of NC_091119.1, from coordinate 38,664,777 downwards.
ATAAAATGTACTGTACTATAAATAGTGTTTAGTTTATCAATCTTATGACATCCTTAATACAATATTAATATTTGCTAATACATGTTAATTATTAACATAATATATGAATGTTTTCGCCTATTATATGGCATCATCAGATATAATTTGTTCTTACGATATCTAAATTATTAAATGACATATTCAAATCATTGTTTTGACCTTACAGTAAACCATCGAATTTGATATATATACGTACTTGAGTATTAAGAGAAAAAAAGTTTGTTAATATCTAATTGCAATAAATTTACATTTGTAAATAATTATCAAGTCCTATTATGTGTGAAACAATATAGCCTATCCAGGGGCAGGTATTTATGGAGATTAATTTTAATTATTTGTGTTTTTTAATATTTGTGTCGGCGGAGATTGTTGGAGATTGATTTTACAGAAAAAATGTTTTGAAACCCTCCCGGTTGGTAGTTCTTATCTTTTTCTCTATCCTGCTCCCCTAATACTGCCCTCCTTCTCTTGGATCTTGCCTCTTTGGTCATGTTTGTACCGCTATCTCATTTGCCATGTGTCCAAGTTCGCCATGTTTTTCGAGGTATTATATCCTATTTGAATATCTAGATCATACCTGCATAAACAGCGCTCAACGAGCGCGCGCGCTCATTCGCAGCGGGAGAGCCGTGTTTCCCGCTCGCCGAAACGGAGAGGAAGATACATCACAATGACATTGACTTACTATAGGTAGAGGAGAGGGAAACGACCACTCAGTTATCTAGTGGAGTGCAGTGTGTAGGCCTATTCTCAGTAACTGTTTCACGTTGCTTATGGAGGAATCTAAAAGACGGAACATAACATTTAACGATTTACAACTCGAACTTATTGATCTTCAATGTGACCTAAGGGCTAAAGATCGTTTGAATAATACTACTAGCCTGGTTGAGTTTTACAAGACTAAACATTAGCTGTGAAAATGATTGCTATGTTTGGCTCAACATTTATATTTGTGAGCAACTGTTTTCTATAATCAACTTTAATAAAGGCAGGCATCGAACATCTGTAACTGGTATTTCATTACGATCAGAAGGCTACTGTTCCTTTCAGCTGCCAACAGCATAAAACCTCGTTTTGATGTACTGAGAAATAAGAGCATAATAAAATTATATTGTACATTTAAGTAGCTGTAGAATTTCTATTATTTCTGTAAAATAAATATTTCTTTATTAATTAATAATAGTCCAAGATAGTTTTGCAAACACTGAACGGGAATTCATTTCACAAACACTCGTAATAGTACTTTCTTTTGTGTATATTTTGTACGAGATCAGCCCTTCTTCCAGTTCACCCTTATACAGAGCGCAGCTAATATCTGCATTCCGCTCATGAGCTGTGAGCCGGCTCGGAGAACGCAAACCTTGTGCAGGCCTGATCTAGATCCTACAACACCTGTGTTCTTGCAGTGTATCCGCCATTAAATGTGATAACAGCATGTAGTACGCAAAGTTCCAACGCTGATATACCAACAAACACATTTTTGGGACACGGTACCAAACAACGGTATTGAGCGATTCATTAGAATTCTGAGTTCTTCCTCTCAAACATTCTTTTTCGTAAATTAGAATAGGCAAGATATTGAAACACAGGCTTTATGAAACATTAATTTTACTACAAAACAATCCAGGTCAAAGCCTTCTAAGGCAATTAGTTTCTGGGATAATAATTTTTTTTGTGAAAAGTTGTTGGCCTAATTTTTTTCTCTAAAAAAAACATTGAATTTCGTATTCCCAATAAACTTGTTCGATTAATTAAAATGTGTCTCAGTCAAACGTACAGCAGAGTCCGTATACGTCAGTTTCTGTCAGATGAGTTTCCAATTCACTGTGGGCTAAAGCAAGGAGATGCACTATCACCTTTACTTTTTAACTTTGCTCTAGAGTATGCCATTAGGAAAGTCCAGGATAACAGAGAGGATTTGGAATTGAACGAGTTACATCAGCTTCTTGTCTATGCGGATGACGTGAATATGTTAGGAGAAAATCCACAAACGATTAGGGAAAACATGAGAATTTTACTTGAAGCAAGTAAAGAGATAGGTTTGGAAGTAAATCCCGAAAAGACAAAGTATATGATTACGTCTCGTGACGACAATATTGTACGAAATGGAAATATAAAAATTGGAAATTTATCCTTTGAAGAGATGGAAAAATTCAAATACCTGGAAGCAACAGTAACAAATATAAATGATACTCGGGAGGAAATTAAACACAAAATAAATATGGGAAATACCTGTTATTATTCGGTTGAGAAGCTCTTATCATCCAGTCTGCTGTCAAAAAATCTGAAACTTAGAATTTATAAAACAGTTATATTACCGGTTGTTCTTTATGGTTGTAAAACTTGGACTCTCACTTTGAGAGAGGAACAGAGATTAAGGGTGTTTGAGAATAAGGTGCTTAGGAAAATATTTGGGGCTAAAAGGGATGAAGTTACAGGAGAATGGAGAAAGTTACACAACGCAGAACTGCACGCATTGTATTCTTCACCTGACATAATTAGGAACATTAAATCCAGACGTTTGAGATGGGCAGGACACGTAGCACGTATGGGCGAATCCAGAAATGCATATAGAGTGTTAGCTGGGAGGCCGGAGGGAAAAAGACCTTTGGGGAGGCCGAGACGTAGATGGGAAGATAATATTAAAGTGGATTTGAGGGCGCTGGAGTATGATGGTAGAGACTGGATTAATCTTGCTCAGGATAGGGACCTATGGCGGGCTTATGTGAGGGCGGCAATGAATCTTCGGGTTCCTTAAAAGCCAGTAAGTAAAAAGCAAAAACATTAATATCTATTAAAATATGTTTAAAATAGTAAATATTCGAATATTTTAATAAACCAAGCACCAAATTAAGCAGAATGAATCATACTTTCATAAAGTGTAAAAAAATTAAAATGTATTTTGGGGGGGGGGGTCTTGTTGACTCCCCTCAATTGCACGAGGTACTGAAATTCAAATACACCCGAACTCTCAGATGGTGAACAAACCTGGTTTTTGGCGTGCTAAATTGCTATGTACGAGTAACAAGGGGCTCCAATTTTATGTCATTTGCGCATATCGCAATACCCGGCACGCTTCTCGTGTTCCGATCACTTTCTCCGCCCCGCCCGATCGTGTCTGCCGGCCGGCAGGCCGTTTGAAACAAGTTCAGTCGCATTGGGCAACTCGCAACCCGCGCGCTTGCACTTGGCTGCTCACATCTCCACGTTGAGGGCCACGAAGCGTTTTCCACCATTACTGTATAATCGCACCACTTTGAGCGCTCTCGTCGATCCGAGATATCAACGATAACAAGTCTCGAAGTAGGATAGTTATTCGCACTTCATCCATTCATTTCCATTCCATTCTAATCTGTTTCATTCCACGTCAATTTATTCAATTGCTCTAACCTGTGGCATTTCAGCTTGTCCCCTTTTATTCTCTTAGATTCCAGCAATAAGTGAATATCAGGACTGGCATAAGCCTGACCTTGATATAAGAGTGAGCGCTAGAACCAGCCAATCGTAACGAGAAGACATACTTTTCAGCCTTGCGTGTAGACCTCATCACATCATCTGGCAAGTGAGTGTATTCTACTACACGACAAACATCAGTTCGCTACTCATTTGTTGTTATTTCACTCCCACATTGTTAACCTAATATATAATTAATACATTGCCTTTCCAATTTAAGGGGTTAGGTACAGCTTACAGCAGTAAAATTGTGGAAATATTCAACATTTTTTTGCTCCAATACTGTATCTTGTAAAACAATGAAAATTAGTATGTGTAAAACACTGTCCTTCTGCTATATGAAAAAAAAAACAGTTAAAAAAATTTACTTTTTTTTTTTCAAAATTCAGTTCACTGTACAGTGATGAAGCGTTTCCCACATAACTCGAAAATTAGCCAACATTCTGTGATGAAAATTTTTGTGTGTATTTATGCATGCCATATCTACAATATGATGCAAGAGATCACCTCTCTACCTTTGATATATTGTCTGATAAAAATAAATTCATTTAAAAATGGTCAAGTATAAGTACACTTTATTCTAACACAAAATAAAAAAAAATTATTTATTAAGAAATGTATTTGAAAAGGCATGATATTGTAAACATGAGTTTCAGTAATAAAATAAAAAAAGAGAGAACATGAAAACGTTAACAAGTTTATGACTTGTGAGGGAAACGCTCCATCACTGCACAGTAAACTGCCACCATTTTCAATTTAGAAAAAAAAAAATTTTAATATTTTTTTTTTATCGTAAAAATATTTTTTTCATATAGCAAAAGGACAGTGTTTTACACATACCAATTTTCATTATTGTACAAGATACAGTAATGGAGGAAAAAATTGTTGAATATTTCCAAAAAATTTACTGCTGTAAGCTGTATCTAACCCCTTAAAGACAGGATCTCAAATTCCGGCATGAATTTTTATTAGGTAAAAAAACGGCGGTTTTAGAAGATTTTCTCAATTTCCTCTGCCATAATTTCAGTTTCTTTTTTTACGACTCTGCATACGAATTTTTTTTGAGCTTTGTCTCCTAATATTTTATTTGGAAATGGCTATAGTTATTGAAGTAAAATATAAAGTGATAATTTCTTACAACTTTATTGTTCGTACCCAGATAATTATTTCTCCACATAGTCGCCCTGGCGATCAACACATCTCTTTTAACGGGAGATCTGTTTCTTGATAGAATTTTTCACTTTGATGATGTCTGCACTGCATCGTCAGAATCAAGGGAAGGTCTCTCTGGTGTTCATTAAGTTATGGGAATAGATGAAAATCTGATGGCACCAGATCGAGACTGTATGAAGGATGATCAGAGACAGTTAAACCACCAAGTGTCTGTACTGCATCTTCAGAATAAAGGTGCAGTTCTCTCAAGTGTTCATTAAGTTATGAAAACCTGATAGCATCAGATCGAGACTGTATGGAGGATGATCAAAGACAGTAAACGAAGTCCCATCGTGCAAAAAGGTTTTCGGAATCCTAGTTCTACAATTATCGCCTACGCACGCTCAGACGTTTGTCGCACAAGTTGAGAGTCTCACCAAATTCATTACAAACACGACCAGACCAATGTCACACAGTACGATACTAATGTTTACCCAATCATCTCCACAAACAGCCTTCATTCTCCCTATGTATATCAATCGGAGCCACATTCTGTGCCTTCAGAAACTTTATCACAGCACGCTGCTTCAAATACACAAACATAGTATTGTTATAGCCAGTGCCAGCGTTTTTGGCGCGTGTCCTTGAATAAAAAGCCAGTCAGTAAGCACTTGTTGCCAGTGCAGCTGAGAACAGTACCACCCAACACGTCACGTCAGCAATCTGCCCGCTGCGTCAAAGGCAAGACATTCGCACTTTGCGTTTCTGGTGTGTGTCCTTGAATACACTGTCCAGTCAGTGGTATCTTTTGCCAATTCGGCTGAGAGTGGTACCTCCTTCTAAACAGATGTGAAGTCAGCAATCCACCAATCACAGTTGTCAGCTTTCATGCCCACATTTTGTGGCAAAGATAAGATGCTCGCTCTCAACGTTCCCATTACTTATTTCACACGCCAAAAACGGTGGCACTAGCTGTACATGCTACCATGTTTCAGAGATATAATTCAGAACTCTCTAGCGTCAGAGATGCAAAACTTGCATCAGTGAAGCAGAAAAGTTGCCTGAGAAGAATCCATGGCAGCTAGTACTCCGAAATCTGTTAACAATAACACAAACAATTAGGAGGCATTAGTTTTCAAAACACCCTCGTAATTCATGTTATCGGTGTTGAACAAAATCTCCGAATCGAGTCATGTCTTTCCGACATAAAAATTATCTGATAATATGAATGTGCGAGTAATGATAGTGATGCCGCGTCTGTGGCTCAAGTGCTAAGGCACGATTTTCCATCCAGACGATCAGGGTTCGGTTACTTGACAGGTCGTGATGGAAATTGTGGTGGGCAAAGCAGAATTGTAGAGAATTTTTATCGGGGTACTCCCGTTTCCTTCTATCATTTCACCAACACTTTCCACCTCCCCCTCATTTCATCTATCATCTACTATAGTTAAAAATAGGCTGGGTTGAAGTCCTGTGGATAGTAGTCTACGGCTTTCCGATGCTGATATAGGAAGGGCTTGGTGCTCCGAACCTAGAGCTTTCCAGGTAATACTGATCTCAGGACGGAGTCTACCTTTGTCAGTGCTGTGGCATGATGTGCCATCAATCAGTATCAGATTCACGGATGTCACCTAGGCTAACTGTCGCATATATAGGACTCACAATGAACCAAAATAATCTTAAGTGCAAAAATCTATCCCGGTGGTTATGATGATGGTGGTAGTTTATTTAACGACATTTCAACTGCATGAATTATTCAGCGTCGGATTTCAACCTTGGAGATAAATAGCTGACGTAATTTGCTTGGAATACTTTCTAAGCGACAGAATTTCTATGTACTCCACACTTGTGGAGTAACGGTCAGCGCGTCTGGCCGCGAAACCAGGTGGCCCGGGTTCGATTCCCAGTTGGGGCAAGTTACCTGGTTGAGGTTTTTTCCGGGATTTTCCCTCAACCCAATATGAGCAAATGTTGGGTAACTTTAGGTGCTGGACCCCGGACTCATTTCACCGGCATTATCACCTTCATCTCATTCAGACGCTAAATAACCTAAGCTGTTGATAAAGCGTCGTAAAATAACCCACTAAAATAAAAAAAAATGTCTATGTATGCCGTAAGTATACGACACGGGTCTGCTAGTTATTACTTCCTGCCCTCTGAAGTGCGTCGATCTTGGCCGGGTTTCAACCCCAAATCTCAATTATACCCTAATGACCAGCAAGGTAACAGCAACACCATCTAGATCATTCCTGCACAAACAGCGCTCAACGAGCGCGCGCGCTCCGTCGGAGCGGCAGAGCTGTGTTTACCGCTCGCCGAAACGGAGAGAATGACATAGACTTGCTATAGGTGGAGGAGAGGGAAACGACCACTCAGTTATCTAGTGGAGTGCAATGTGTATTCTCAGTAACTGTTTCACTTTGCTTACCTACTAGCCTACTACGGTACAGTATGGAGGAATCTAAAAGACGGAACATAACATTTAACATTTAACGATTTACAGCTCGAACTTATTGATCTTAAATGTGACGTAAGGGCTAAAGATCGTTTGAATAAGACTACTAGCCTGGTTGAGTTTTACAAGACTAAACATTAGCAATAATATCCACGACTACACAGGCTGGCTGTGAAAATGATTGCTATGTTTGGCTCAACATTTATATTTGTGAGCAACTGTTTTCTATAACCAACTTTAATAAAGGCAGGCATCGAACATCTGTAACTGATGTTTCATTACGATCAGTAGGCTACTGTTCAGCTGCCAATAGCATAAAACCTCGTTTTGATGTACTGATAAATAAAAATATAACAAAATTATATTTTACATTTAGGTAGCTATAGAATTTCTATTATTTCTGTAAAATAAATATTTCTTTATTAATTAATAATAGTCCAAGATAGTTTTGCAAACACTGAACAGGAATTCACTTCATAAACACTCGTAATAGTACTTCCTTTTGTGTATATTTTGTACGAGATCACCCCTTCTTCCAGTCCACCCTGATACAGAGCGCAGCTAATATCTGCATTCCGCTCATGAGCTGTGAGCTGGCTCGGAGAGCGCAAACCTTGTGTAGGTCTGATCTAGATCGACAGAGATAAATACGGTCCGTAGGAATCAATGGTATTGGTTCAAAAACGTGACTGGATACTTGGAAAAGGAAGTAAAGATAGAGAGAGAGGAGGAAGTGAAAGAAGGTAAAGAAAGAGGCGAGAAATGACTAGTTAAATAAGAATACAAGGGAATTTACCTTGAAGAAGAAGTAGATGGGAGGAAAGAGAAGGACAAGAAAGTGAGAAATGTTCAGAACAGAGAAAATTGTAGCAGAAAATGAGGAGTAGAAGTGGAGTAGTAACGTGGACAATAAGGAGAGATGGACTTGCAAGAAACAAAGATAAGAGCAAGAAGAAAAAAAAGTGAAAGAAGATTAAAACTGAAGAAAAGGTAATCAGTAATTCTTCCCCTCATTTTCTTTGCCAAATACGTACCCTCCTCTCTGTATCATCGACCGACCCTAACTAGGTATGTGAATCGACCAATTTAAGAAGTAGGGAGAGTAAGAATCAGTGTCCCCGATGGTTCAGTAAGTGTCAACGTACAGTACTTGCTTGCCGATGGGGCAGACGCTTCTGATTACATGTGTGTACCACATTACTTGATAGAATTGATGTTACGAGAGTTTACAACCTGTCGGTTCCAGCACTTTCACACACAAATAACTGATGAATTGTCACAGTCCAGCTCCAAGTGATTGGCTATTTAAGACAAAGACTCCGCCCGACACTTTCACTGCACCGGAGGTTACAATAGTTGCCTCCTTTTTTGCGTGTAGCAAATAACCTCGTAAATATTTAATAAATTGCCGAAATAAGCTGAAATTCCTCAGATGAGTTTTATATGTACTATAGAAGTCACAGTTGGAAAAATGTTGACTTACGAAGACCGAGGGCCAAATTCAAATCCCGGCGATGGAGGAGTTGTAGGGTGAAGTTGCCTAATGCCGTGATACCACTAATTCCGTGATATGGTTTTTTCGTTGACTATCATGGGATTGGGTATCTTGCTTGAAAGTTCATCGAGGTCTCAAAAGTAGCTCAAAGATGCACTCTTTCAAGAAAGATGTCTGGCGCTATGATCGAACGACAAAGCTTTGATTGACATTCAGTTTAAAAAAAGTATCACGGCATTAGGCAACTTTACCCTGTGTGGTGGGCGAAGTCTAAGTTTTTAATAATTTTTCAGGATTCTCACGTTCCTCCCCCTCGTCATTTCACAACAATCTCAAACAGCACTCCTTTCACTATCATCTCCGTCACGATAAAAAGGACATCACTTGTGTTGCGTGGCGCCGAATCGATCGTCCGCCATGGTGGTGTTACTCGTAGTTTGTTCAAAGATTGGCAGGTGGCAGTGACGCTGTATTCTAGACGACTCAGAGATCTGAATGAAAGCACCGGAGCTCCCAAGGCTCTTTTTCTGACGGGAATATGACGCCTCATATACAGGATGATTCACGAGGGTTTACCGTCCCTTATGGAGCTTATTTCCGAAGACATTCTGACAAAAATGTATAAACATTTGTCCTAATCTCAATATTTTCAGATTTACACTAATTTGAAGTTTTGTAAAGTACCATTATTCTTGAGTTTTAAGGGTACAAGAATATTACGGATAAAGAATGAACTATTCAGGAGTATCATTTCTTTAATTCGCTAATATTCTGAAGCTAGAAATGTGTTGTGAATTCCATAGTTCCTTCGTACAGATTTTTTTTTTTTCGATTTTTAACGACAAAATTACATTTTCTTACGCATTTATCACAACAATTGCTACAAATCACGCCACTCTTGTAAATTCTTTAACACTGTACATTAGGATAGCAATATTATTTAAAATCATCTACTTTCAGTATATTAATAGGAAAATGTTTATATTTCATGTAAGAAATTCTGAAATCTAGATCCCATGTTTTACATATGTAATTGAATTTTGAACACATTTTTAACACCGGTGAATTTTTATATGCTGAAGTGTTTGGTTTTTTATAATATAACAATTGACGATTTCTTAAATGTGATGTTCTAACATTAAGCTGGATTTGTGATAATATTTCGCTATTATCTAGTAGACCGTTGAATATTTTATATAATAAAAGTTACTCAGCAAGTAATCTACGACTGGCAAGAGACGTTAAATTAAATTCAACAAGTGGATTGTTGTACGAAATTTTGTTATATAAGGTCGAATAATTATATTTTTTAAAATAAAGATGGCTTGAGAATCGTTTTTTAATTTTTTCAATTTGATTTCTATGTGATTTACAAGTGGGTGACCAAATTACTGAGGCATATTCGAATGGGGGGGGGAGATAATGGGATAAAGTGGCTAGTTCCTCTCCTCCTCCATTGCATACACCGCCGACTAGCTACATATTACACTAATCAGACTTCAGATGTATAGTCTACATATACTTATACAGACGTGGACAAATTATTAGACTAAATTAATTATATGTGCAACGAAGCTGTATTTATCAGTAGAAATAATGAACAAAAATGTATTTTGCACAGATATAACGAAGAGAAAATTGAGTATTGAGGTTATTAATATTTTGTGAACATTCCCTTACTCTTTATTAACACGTTGATTTTGTCAGGGATGCTGGAAACCAAAGTTTGACACTTTCTTTGAATATCAGCATCGTTTAGCCAGATATCAGACAGTGCTTAAATGAGTCCATGTTTTGTTGTAAGCCTCTTTTTATTCACTTCCTTCCTTCTTCAGTATAGATCACAGATTTTCAACTTCGTTCATGTCCGGTCTTCTTGCAGGCCATGGGAGAATATCTTCTGCAGTATATAATTAAAACACCAATAGTACCAACATAGCCAGAAAAAAATATACTTAACCATCGGAAAAATATAGCCTACCAGAAGATGAAAACAATCATATTTACAACAATAGAGACCCTGTCAATTACACCGATAGTTGATATGACGAATTACATTGTGTTTCCAAGAAAAAGTGTTAGTCTAATAATTTGTCCACGTCTGTATATATATATATATATATATATATATATATATATATATATATATATATATATATATATATATATATATATATATACTAAATTATTTTTTTATCTTCAGTGGCTTTGTAAATTTTATTTTTGAACATTCTGTATCAAGAAAGTAGGCGAATTACTTTCCATGCTACTAGAGATTTGGAGGTTGAGTTTCTCGACAGCTGAGTGCCCTGGGTTCGGTGCTGTGCCAGCTTCCATTATCTCTTTCCTTGTGGTTACTTTTACATTCGAAGGTGTTGTCAGTGGTTTATGGACGCGGCTCAGCGTCCAATGCCTCAAGCGTTATTTCCAATATCGTTAAAAGTGTTCTATCTCATGGACAGATCGATACCACGCGTGAGCTACCGGTGTTTGCCTGCTGATACAGGACAGCGCTAGGGCGTAGGTTCGATTTCCGCTTGGGTTTACTACCTGGTTGGGGTTTTCCAAAGTTTTTCCCAACCGTAAGGGAAATATCAAGTACAGTAGAACCTCTATTATCCGTAGTAATGAAAGGGATAGACTGAACGGTACTTACTTACTGGCTTTTAAGGAACCCGGAGGTTCATTACTGCCCTCACATATGCCCACCATTGGTCCCTATCCTGAGCAAGATTAATCCAGTCTCTACTATCATATCCCATCTCCCTCAAATACATTTTAATATTATCTTCCCATCTACGTCTCGGCCTCCCCAAAGGTCTTTTTCCCTCCGGCCTCCCAACTAACACTGTATATGCATTTCTGCATTCGCCCATACGTGCTACATGCCCTGCCCATCTCAAACGTCCAGATTTAATGTTCCTAATTATGTCAAGTGAAGAATACAATGCGTGCAGCTCTGCGTTGTGTAACTTTCTCCATTTTCCTGTATCTTCATCCCTCTTAGCCCCAAATATTTTCCAAAGCATCTTATTCTCAAACACTCTTAACCTATGTTCCTGTCTCAAAGTGAGAGTCCAAGCTTCACAACCATACAGAACAACCGGTAATATAACTGTTTTATAAATTCTAACTTTCAGATTTTTTGACAGCAGATTAGATGACAAAAGGTTCTCAACCGAATAATAACAGGCATTTCCCATATTTATTCTGTGTTTAATTTCCTTCCGAGTGTCATTTATATTTGTTACTGTTGCTCTAAGATATTTGAATTTTTCCACCTCTTCGAAGGATAATGGTTCATCGAAAAAATCGGATAATCCGTACCATAAAAGATTTTCGTAAATTTAGTGAATAATATTTGCACTTTCGTAATTTTCTCCGTAGTCTTGTATTTAACTCGCTTGGTATTGGTTCAGAACTTCACTGACTTAAATCTGGTTGTCAACGACGGGTTTTTAAGGGCCAAGGAAACTCTTTGTAATGGCTATCTGTGGAAATATATGAATAGTGGAGGTCTCGTTGTAGATTTACATAATTTATACACTCCAATCTCGTATTCTGATGTGAGATGAGCTGCAGTTTCTCTTTCACCAAACCACTCAATTATTTACACTTTTTTTTTTTTCGATATTTAGCACAAGATTTTCTTTTGACACTCGTAGGAGACATTTTAAGTAGAAGTTATACAGTACAATTCGAACAGTAGACCATAATGGGTAATGAAAAAGGCTTGTAATAGCACACTATAGAAAAAATAACGTGCTAATACAATGTACAGTACTTAATATATTTCTGTAGGAAAAAAAAAAAGCAAGAGAAAGACAGACGGATAATACACCAATCTGTGAATAGAGTGACGGATAATCAGGTTTCTACTGTAATTCCATGGCAAGTTCTCGACTTCTTCTGACCAAACATCATCTCGCTATCACCAATTCCAAAGATGCTAAATAATCTAGTAGTTGGTACTGCATCGTTAAATAACAAACTAAAAAATGAAAATCATATCAGGCGTTCTGAGTCGGCCACTTCATATTATCTTAACTGCTGATGTCACCTACGAGTAATTCTATCTTAGGTTCGTGAGACTCATACCAGTTAAAAATGTAAAATAACTATAAAATAATATTATGGGAAACGTATCTGATATTAAGAGGACTTGCACATGAACGCATGGAAGATTAATAAAAAAAAGTTGAAGCCATGAATTGATGTAATTTTTATAGCGTTATATTAGATTACTTAGGAATATTTTAAGATTGAAACATAATTGTTAGGTGAATAGTTTATTCTTTACTCATCATTTTATTACATACTAGGCTATGTTAAAAATATTTTTTGCTCAACCGAACTATAATACGCTCATTACATGTGACGTAACTGTATCTTAATTACACACATTAAAGTACTGCTATTCATTATGTTATTCCAACTATCGATTTCCAACTAAACATATACAATATTAATTAATATCGTAAGCGCAACAATCCGCAAGTCTTGAAAGGAGCAATCCAAAATGGCAGGCACAAACCGCACAATCAACAAACAAGTATTTAAAATAAAATTAATTCTCTTAATGTTAATTTTAATATTGTAATAAATTGAATTCATTTCCTGTGTTTTAATGTGTTGCTTTGAGGTTAAAATCGTCAAACCAAAGCTCTACAAAAACTAAATAAATACGGCGTACACGGAAAAGGGTGCTCCGTGCCTGCCATCTGATGCACTACTCCGGAACACGCTGAAGAGACACTCATGGTCACCATTTCATTATCAGTAAAGTAACAAGGTAAGATATTGGTAAATACTCAAAACTTAGACATTTAATTATGATTGAACAAAAACAATCGTATGCATCTTGCCTATAATTTTCATAAGAGCGTCTTAATTACTACCATTATAGGCTCGTTGCATAATATACTATTATATTTGCGGATATATGAGTGTGAGTGCATATATCTCAAAGTCAAATGAAGTAAGCACCTTGAATTTTTCTTATAGACGTTAATAGAATAATATTTAAAATGGACTACTGTAATAATGTACTGATCATTATGTTGAGTGGTTTTGTTTGATTTGCACAAATCACTCTAATTAAATTTCATAATTTTTGTAAAAATATTTGAGACTTTACATTAATAATAATAATAATAATAATAATAATAATAATAATAATAATTTGATGTTTTCCCCAACCATAGGGAAAATGTCAGATAATCTATGGCGAATACTCGGCCTCATTTCTCCAAATACTATCTCACCATCACCAATCCCATCGACGCTAAATAACATAGTAGTTAATACAGCATCGTTAAATAACCAACTAAAAATAATCTGCTTTCAACTTCTGAATAGTCTTATACACAAAATTTCAGCTTTCTAACGTAATCTGTTTTTTATGTGTGCGGACATTATAAAAATTTAAGTAATTTTTTACAAAACATGTAACAGAGGGTAACGATGTAGGGGGTGTAGGTTCGTGGCCCACTTCTTTTAGGGTTCATCCATAAGTTTGTGTTAACGCCTTAGGAAAACCACGGAAAACCCTTACGCAGGATGAGTTGGCTCATTGCTTTACCTGTACATTTTCATGTTGGCGAAAACAGGACAGAAAATGTTTCGTGGATCTCTCTTTCAGGGACAGGGTTTCTTTTACATGTCACAGCTTTACTTCCGTCCCGAGGGAAGCCGCGTTAAGGACTGTAAAGCCCTTTAAAATCCATCGATCTCTGTCGAGTTTGAACCTGCGAGCCTCGAATCCGACGGCTAGCATGGGGACCGCCGAAGACAACAATTAAAGATGAAAAGGAAAGAAAACAAACCAGTAACTTAAACATAAAGAGAGAGAAATTAATAGAATGAAAGGAATCTTTAAGCAGAAAGACAGACAGGAGTAGAGAAAAGAACATCAATATGTTACACAGTGTGTATTCCCGCCGTAAAATGAGATATTCTGTCCTTAATGAACGTGTTGAAACTCGGCCCTGTCATTAATTTCCACCTTGAACGTTTTCTGCGAATAAACACGCACGAGAGGACCTGGTCTCTCTCTCTTTCTCTTCATAAAGACGCCCGCCATTGTGTATTTTTCCGTTCTCGTGAGTACGTTTGAAAGTGATACGCATTACAATACATTATGTGTGTAGATGACACAAGAGATATGACGGAGTGGGGAGTAAACGTGTGCTGTCAGCGCGAAAACTTTAACTTACTTTCCAAATTTTTGACGTGAATAACAGTAGACTTTTATTTAACGGCTCTTTCAACTGTAGAGGTTATTGAGCTCCGAAATTAAACGTGGACGGGAAATGACAGACAAAATTTGTCTGGAGCCCTTTGTCACAGAGCGTGTGTAAATTGCGGACAAAAACACGTTTCTTTTCTTTGGCCTCGTCATGGGCTAGCGAAAGGTAGGCTATATGTAAATTCCGGAATGAATATACCCTGTGAAGTTACGAGGGGAAAGGAGTGGGAGTAAACGTGTGCTGTCAGCGGGAAAACTTGAACTTACTTTCCAAATTATCGACGTGAATAACAGTAGACTTTTATTTAACGGCTCTTTCAACTGTAGAGGTTATTGAGCTCCGAAATAAAAAGGTGGACGGGAAATGACAGACAAAATTTGTCTGGAGCCCTTTGTCACAGAGCGTGTGTAAATTGCGGACAAAAACACGTTTCTTTTCTTTGGCCTCGTCATGGGCTAGCGAAAGTTAGGCTATATGTAAATTCCGGAATGAATATACCCTGTGAAGTTACGAGGGGAAAGGAGTGGGAGTAAACAAATGAAGAGCGCAGTGACGTTCACACAACAGCTACCAGGTAGGCCTATTCATTAGAATCAAATTTTCAACCTCCTAACCTAAGTCAAATGCTTCTATTCGTTTCTCTTCATTTCGTCGCAATGTCCATGTTTCTGTCCCACACAATGCCACACTCCACACAAAGCACTTCACTAGTATCTTCCATAGTTGTTTTTCCAGAGGTCCGCAGGAGATGCTTTTTTCCATTAAAAACTTTCTTTGCCTTCTTTTGACTTCCTGGCTGCAGCTCATGTTACTGCTTGTAGTACACCCCAAGTATTTGAAACTGTCCACTTGCTCTACTGCCTCATTTAGAATTCGCAAGTTTACCTTCTTTATTTTTCTTCGTCTTGTTTTCATTTCTCTTCATCCCATACTGCTCACAGCTGTCATTTAGCTCCAGTAGCATATCCCTAGTATCGTCTCCTCTTCTGCTAACAAAGCCATATCATCAGCAAATCTTATGCACTTTATTCTTCTTCCTCCTACTTTATCCCTCCCATGTTCTGAAAACAGTTCTTCGCCAAATCCTCCAAGTAGATGTTGAACAGGGTAGATCAGCCGTGGCGGGAATGCGACTCGCGAGACATTGTGGCTCCCAGTGAGAACTGTGCATTTCTCTTGCTTCTAACCTCCCCCAACCCCCATCCTCTCACTCACTGGAGTCAAGCTCCGTTCCTTTTGTATTTGTCCCTGACCTGCGAGTGGCATATGTCTCTCTCGAAATCATGTACCTTTACAAAAACGAAAGTTTCAAATAGGATGGGAGGACGCATTTTTTTGCTGTCAATATGATAAGAATATTAAATGTAGGCCTATGATTTGTTCGCGAGTATTAGGAGGAAAAAGGTTGTATAACATAAAACGGCATTATACTACATGTTACTCATGAAACATTAAAAGTTACGTGTTAATAATAATAATAAAGATAATAATAATAATAATAATATCATCATCATCATCATCATCATCATCATCATTTCTGTACGTCGAACCTTTTTCAGCAGATGTACGAATAATGCGGTTAGCTCTTAAATTTTAACTCACTGATTTACTATGTGATGTTAAATGAAAGCTAGATGTAAGGACTTGACAAATGTTGAACTTTAAAATCTTTGCAAAAAAATAAATATCCGAAGCTTCGTTCTTTCGCTTGTTCTGTTGAAGCCATGTTCGCTACAACTTACGTTTGTGAAAAATTATTTTCAACAATGAAAATAGTAAAAACCAAATTCAGATCACGACTGACAGACAAACACCTTCGTGATCAACTACGACTGGCAGTAAATGACATAATTCCCGATTTTGAAACTTTGTCGCAGAGACATTCTGAAGACATTTAATTTTTGGTTGTGATATTGTTCATAGTTCAATTCTTTCTTCGTTACACGTACTAAACATTAGTTTGTAGCCTTGTACTGTATAAAATTATATTTAAGCGCTTGACGTAAGGAAAATGAATATCAGTTAATAAGTCAGACAGTTGCTTCACTTCCCCTTCGGGTGTCCGCCTCCCTCCATAGGCTATGTGCTATACACGTTGCAGGTTACACAGTGGCTCGGCGCACGATTACATTTTCGCCACGGCTGGGGTAGATGATAAAGGGCATCCTTGTACTCCTCTCCCTATTTCACTTCTTTCAGACTTTTCTTCTCCAATCCTGACTCTGACTCGTTGTTTCATATGTAGGTTACTGAACATAATCTATATATATAATTTGAACTGGTAATGGAAATTACGGGAAAACGGCTGAACGGATTTTAATAAATGACCCCTGATTTTGAAGCTTGGAACTCAAAGTTTTTCGGAAAAATAGTCGTTTTCAGTGAAATGTCAATTTTTCAACATAATTTTCCTATTTTCCAAAATCCATCTGTCGTCAGTTTTGAGAACTAGCTAATTGCATTCATGGCCGACTTGATGTTCCCTTCGCTTTAACACAGGGATCAAAATGAATTGTCAAGGCCAGTAAAGGAGAAACGAAGCGAGCATCAAGTCGGCCGTGTTGCATTTCAGAATAAAACAAAACATAAACTATAGTAAACAGTATTACACGAAGGCCATGATCTGCAAGAATGCTGACATATTTAGAGCTCAAATTAAATTGGTTATTAAAAACTTAACTTACTAAAAATAATTTACAGGTTCGAGTCTGTGGTGGGTAATTTTCTGGGTACAGCTGTGTATTGGATATTAAAAACTACAAAACTTGAGTAAGTTTGATGACATTATTACCATTAGAAATGAAATATTATTGTAGTTAATGCCATGATGTGACTATTTTTAATTAATTATACATATTAATGCTATATTGATAGTATGAAAGTGAAACGTTTTGGGGTGATATAAGTAGATGTAGAGAATAACTTAAATTAGATTTTGATTTCTATATTTTACTGAGTGACGGCTATGTAGTATATGTTACTGAAAGCTATAAAACTTACGTAAGATAATAACATTATTAAAAATAAAATATTTTTATGATTATTAATCAAGTGGGGTTGGGTCTTTTTCATATATTTAACGGCGGTGTGGTGTAGATATTTATATGCGTGGTTCTCTTCAGTATTGGCTCGAGAGAGAGTATCTTTCATTATTATGGAAACAAATAACTTTCAGAATGTCTGGTATTCTTCATTGAAAATAAATCTGAAAAATGTTTATTTGAACGTCTAATGAACTTAGTTTGCAGCATTTGCTGCACAAGCCACTAGTCTGGTTTATTTCTCATATTTTGGTCTTCCTCGACCTGAAATTTGATGGACAGAAACAATACTGCGACTCCCGTAACACGAGATCATCAGTCAGCATGATGGGAGACCTGTACCAAGGACAAGGTAGGACACTATATTGACAACGGATAAACACCCATGTTTAGGCGGGATTCGAACCCACGAATTGGCTTTTACTCAACGGCTTAGCTTTTTAACAGTCGAACGCATTGCGGTCGGCATCCTGTTTCTCCTCTGGTGATAAAAATCACTTAATGTATGTCCCTGGACTTCGGAAGAATTCCATCTCGTCCGTCCTGACTGCCTAAAAACACGTACAGTGCCATGTCTTGCATGTAACGCTGGACCGTTTATCTGAAGATCGATGAGCGCGACGTAAATCACAGGAGGGCTCAGTGACTCCCCTGCTTGTGAGGGAACGACCCTGCCCTTTTCGTAAGAGGCCGGTTGTCCTTGGCTGGGGCAATTCGTATAATCAGCCATTAATATTTCCGGTTACGTAACATAACCGTTAGAGCTGACAAGTCGAGTCTGAATAACTATTAACCTGAGAGCTCTTCAGTCGCGTTACATGCGTCACATAACCAAAGCATTAACATCTTTAAAGGGCGTTTTCGTTGGATTTGTACAAGTCAACGCAACCAGATTACAGTACGTGGAGGAATACATCTATCTGGGCCAATTAGTCGGATTCAAAAGCTGCATGACGAGAGAACTAAAAAGAAGAATTGCATCAGCATGGAGAGCTTTCTGGTCACTGCAATTCATACTCCTTGACAAGAAACTGAACCGCAAACTAAAGCTGGAGGTGCTGCAATCCTGTATCTTCCCAACCTTACTTTACGGCTGTCAGACCTGGAAACTGACCGTGAACCAGAAGACGCAGATTCAGATCTGCCAGCGCAAAATGGAGAGGAAAATCCTAGAACTCTCCCTCAGAGACAAGATTTCCAACGCCAGACTCAAGCAGATGACAAACACCAGAGACATGGCACACCAAGGGGAACGCCTGAAATGGAAATGGGGAGGTCACGTGTCGAAACTTCAAGGCTGCAGATGGGCGCATATTTCCACCACGTGGGACCCACGCATCGGGAGACGAAACCGAGGAAGACCTGGGACCAGATGGGCGGACTTCTTCAAGAGCCCAGCTGGACCCCTGTGGTCCAGAACAGCCAAGAACCGAGAAGAATGGAGATCGCTACAGTTTGCAAATATCGAGTGAGAGTGCAAGTGTACACACACGAACGACGAACAAACTTATATACTCGTAGAACAGAACCTACCGTTATGCGGATTAGCTCACCGCATGATCTCTAAAGAGCTCCCCTTTTTAGGAGGCCATAGCCCTTGACGGGAAATCCAAAGGCTATTTCATTCATTCATTCACTGTAGAGTGAGTTTAAAGAGATTCCTAGCAGCTTTATTGTTGGCTGGCTTAGAGCATCAAAGCCAGCGCATACAATACAGTTTGTTGCACGATGAAGATGGAAAATGCCTTGTTATGGAACTCCGCCTGTTCCGGGTCACTGGAAATACCAGATCCAAACTGCGCTTGCGAAATAACAGTTTCACAAATAAGCTGTGAGCTGCAACTGTTATATAATAATACGTCAATTGGAAAGAAGTTCATGAAGACTATGACTTTACAAAACACGATGTTAGGAATGAATGAAGGATAGTCATTCCACTTGTTAAGGATATTACATTTTTACTTTTTCAAACTCTATATAGGTTATTGAAAATGAAATTACTTTTGTCAACTTTTATTATTAGAATCAATTTAGGAGATCAATATCATTTTACAAAAATAAAAGTGTTGAATAAAATTTATTATTGTTGCAGAAAATAGAGAAAAGGCTCCTACACGGATGTTACAAGATTTTTGAACTGACTTCACACTTTATTAAAACTCAAGTCTCTGCCTCAAGCAAAAAGAGATTCATTCTCATAGAGTCTCATCTCATATCTCATGACATCGAATTAGGTCGCAAAAACATAATCGGTAAATATTTTATAGTTGTTTCTTCCATATCACGATTGTTTTAGTAGGTTATTTTACGACGCTGTAACATCTCGTCTGAATCCAATGAAGATGATAATGCCGGTGAAATGAGTCCGGGGTTCAGCATCGATAGTAACCCAGTATTTGCTCATAATGGGTTGAGGGGAAAACCCCGGAAAAAATCTAAAAAAGGTAACTTGCCCCAACCGGGATTCGAACCCGAGCCACCTGGTTTCGCGGTCAGATACGCTAATCGTTACTCCACAGATGTGAACTCACGGATGTTACGGATGAGTTAATGTTCCTCACTTTTCCAGTTATAAAACAACTGTGACATTTCTAAGACAAAATATTCACTTGAACTGTAAGATTAATTGTTATTAGTCCAAACTACTGAAAATAAATGGCAGAAGGAATATAGTACAGAATAATAAGTTCCTTGAGCCTGGAGCTCTATAATTAACAGTATAGACTCTCAAAATATTTCTTCAACAAAAGCTCCTTGAAAACATGCATTAACAGCTGATCTGTCTATGAATAAGTGCCAGCCAAGACCACTTAGATTCAATGCGCATAAAACTTCTAAAATATTTTCCTTTTGAAAATAAAACATTACAATATTTAAATGTAGACCCTTATCTTTGTCTTACACTGATGATAAACAAATATTTCTGAAAAAAACTTTCTCAATCTAATTCCCAGTTCGCCTGGAATGGCTGACGAATGAATTAATTAATTAATGAACGATTTAATAGAAAAGTTACAGTTTTACGGTGGTAGAAATTGTGTTTGGAATAGGCCATGTAGTAGTAAGCAAGACAACTTTGGCGCGACAGCCCACGAAGAGTCGAGGCCGACCAGACTACCGCTGGCCTCACGTCCATATGCCTCGGCAGATATCAACGATTATTCAAAGAGTACGGAGAACTAGTGTA
Organism: Periplaneta americana; assembly: GCF_040183065.1. Taxonomy (NCBI): domain Eukaryota; kingdom Metazoa; phylum Arthropoda; class Insecta; order Blattodea; family Blattidae; genus Periplaneta; species Periplaneta americana. The sequence continues at coordinate 38,643,707 of NC_091119.1, read as the reverse complement.
ACGTGTACTCAGCACGACGATCCCTCAGCTGCCGATCCCTAATTTCGCTGCCTACTTATAGGCCTACGTAAGGTGGAGTTTAAATGTTCGCCTTTTGTCTTTTATTCTCCTACAATTACATAGCAAGAAAATTATCACTTAACTGTGAAACATCAATTACAAATACCAATCATGATCATCATCCTCTTATAGTGTCCTCCTTTCGGAAAGTCGATTCCAAATATGCCTCATTCGTCTCTGTCTTCCCAAGCTTTTTTCCGTTCATTTCATCCCTCTTGTATCCCCGTTCTTCTAAGTTCTTCTGAATTCGATCTATCCATCCTTTCGAGATAAAGTATACCTACAGTTAATATACTAATAGGAAAATACATATGGGTCACAAGACATAAAATGTTGATTAACAAAGTCGTACTAAATAATAATAATAATAATAATAATAATAATAATAATAATAATGATTTATTTTAGCTGGCAGAGTTAAGGCCGTAAGGCCTTCTCTTCCACTCAACCAGCAAAAAGTGTATATATATATATATATATATATATATATATATATATGTGCATGAACTTACAAAGAATTCAACAATTTGATTTAGGTGAGAGTTACGTGTATACAAGAGTTATTTACGAATTCAACAAGAAAATACTATGAACTATTAATTAAACACTGAAATAAATTGTGTAGCAGAATTAAACTAAAATACATAGAATGTTAATATATTTCAAATAATATTAGATAATAGAAAGAGATTATTATGAGACAATTTTGAAAATACAGCACAATCAGGATGATGTCTAAAGAAAAAAGTAACAATGTAGTCAGTGATAGTTTAAATCAGTATGATTGGAGTGAAATGCTAATAAGGTTATCTTTTAAGCTGTTCTTAAAGGTGTTTGTTGTGGCATACAAATACAAATGATTAAGTAATATATCAAGATAATAACAAAAAGGAGAGAAAAAAAGGGAGAGAAGAGAAAAAAATAATAACTTGGTCATTTAAGACTATTTACAAACTTCCGCAAGAGTCTAATTCTGTTCATTAAAAACATTTCTAAGTAGAGTGTACTTAAAAGATTTTAGACTCCGACTGCTCCTGATTTCCTGTGACAAGGAATTCCAGCAACGGGCTGTGCGTATTCTGAAGGAAGCAGAGTAGATACGGAATTGATAGAACAAGGTTATGCTGTGAACGCGTATCACGGCTGTGGTGGGATGCTAAAAGTGTGAAGCGGGGAACTAGGTAAATAGGTGTGGAATTATTTAGAATCTGATACAGCAAACAGAGTGAATGAACTGAACATCTCTCTCGTAAACGAAGCCAAGATAATTGAAAGAAATACTCGGAGACATGATCATAAAGACGGCTGTTAAAAATTAAACAGACACAAGCATTATGAACACGCTGAAGCCTCAATGACGAAATGTTATGTTTTATTTAACGACGCTTGCAACTGCAGAGGTTATATCAGCGTCGCCGGATGTGCCGGAATTTTGTCCCGCAGGAGTTCTTTTACATGTCATTAAATCTACTGACATGAGCCTGTCGCATTTAAGCACACTTAAATGCCATCGACCTGGCCCGGGATCGAACCCGCAACTTGGGCATAGGAGGCCAGCGCTATACCAACTCGCCAACCAGGTCGACCATCAATGACAATTTAACACTAAGGTCACTATAAAAACGTCACAATAGTCAAAGTAAGGCATCACCAGGATCTGCATCAAGATCTGTTTTCAGTTTAGAAGGGAAGAAGTTTTTTTCAGTCTTTTAAGTGAATGCAAGATTGAGAAAGCTTTCTTACAGACATATTTTACCTGTGCATTCAAAGGCTGAGATTGGAGCCGAAATAGAAACCTAAGTTCTTAACCGTAGTACTGAATGGTATTATAGTATTATTTAAAATCTCCTGGCAAAAGTGTATTAATGCTGATGTCCTAGTAGAATTACTTGCGTTTTAACTGGATTAAGGTTTAGCCCATATTTTATAGCCCAGCTGCTAACTAGTAGTTTAGAAATTTTAGGCGCGACAATATTGGCCTGAAGATTGTGTTTGTACACTTTCTGGGATGGCACCCTAGAAGTAAACCGAACTTGTGCAGACGTACTCATGTCAAAATAAATTAAAAATCATTAAGTCGATCAGAAAATACATGTCAAATGTGGTTTTACGGTGAAACCATGTTTGTGTGAACTATTTCCCTGGACAATTAATTAGAGTTAATTGTTATGCATTAGGCACATCCATGAAATCGGAAACAATGGCGGCCAGCACCGCGTGTTACCCAGGCAAGCGACTGTGTGTTGTTTTTTATTGTTCTACTCGCTCACACGCTGCGGCGCGGCGCATGCGCCTATGGCCACGAGAGAGAAAGTTGTTTCCGAGTGGCTTTTGTTTTTCATTAGTCACTTTCATAACACTGCGACCTGCAACGTAGCCTCCGCTCAGCTCCACACAGCCAGATTACATCTCCTGCTACACAATGCTCGCTTATTTATTTACTGCATGGGTGAGCTGTTGTGACGTAAGAGGTGTCGGAGCATCGGATGTGATCTGGACGGATGCGACATATACGTCGCCTGAATTTATTTGTCATGCATGTAATAGCATGGAAAAATTCTACCTACACAAGGAAATTCACGAGGATTTACCGTCCCTTACGGAGCTTATTTCCGAAGACATTCTGAGCAAAAAATGTCGTATAAACATTTGTCCTAATCTCCATTTTTCAGAATTACATTAATTTGAAGTTGTTTCTAAAATACCTACCATTATTCTAGAGTTTTAAGGTTAAAAAAATATTACAGATAAAGAAAACTATTCAGGAGTATCATTTCTTTCATTAGCTAATATTCTGAACCAGTGGCGGCTCGTGGATATTGAATTAAGGGGGGCTGCATACAAAAATAAGCCAAGCAACTTACTTTATTTAAAGATTAGTTCCATGCGCCTTATCTTGTAAGTTGTGTTTAAATGAGACAGGCTCATGTCAGTAGATTTACTGGCATTTAAAAGAATCCTGCGGAACAATTCTGGCACACCGGCGACGCTGATATAACCCTTGCTGTTGCGAGTGTCGTGAAATAAACCATAATTTAATTTTTTATATGCAGATTTGAACCTTAGAAATATCTAACTGGCGATGTTGTAGTTGATTGTATAATATATCTACATGATACATCAATAAATGAAAAAAATAACTGAGCCAGAAATTGAATTCAGGATACTCAAGAGTACGCACCAGGGCGCTTGCCTCATTTATTGTGATGTTGTTAGATGTTTCAGATTCCATTATGGTTTGAAAACATTCTAACGATGGCTCCTTCTTCTCATGAACAACATTTACTGTTCTTATTTTCAATCCATCTTGTTCCCCAGCTGATGGAATTGTCTTTGAAACACATTAATCTAATACAGACTGTGTGGAGATCGAGAGAAGAAAGCAGGGATACTGGATAAACCAGCAAAAAATATGCGAGCCTTTGTATATTGTTTAGCGGCTCTTTCCATTATGAGATTCAACTGATGGGCACTTAATTTCACATTTCTCCTGAATTATTAAGGTACTGAACTAATAGACTGTAAATATTGTACAGAATTAAATATTGTTGCACTTGTTATACTCACAACATTAAAGAAAATATATTTAAAACTGCGCGCTACTGACAAACTGCTGCAAATTTTGCAGCGCCTGGAAACTCTGGATTCCATGGCAAGGGGCAGCAGGGAGGAGGGGTAAAACTAACGCGCAAAGCATCCGAGACGAGACTGGTAGCTCCAGGGGAGGAAGTGGCTTCAGCCTATAGTCCTTGTGTCTGGTTTCACTCTGACAGCACCAGGGGAGGAAGTGACTTCACTAACGATTGCGTGCATGTCATTGAGAGCGAAATTTAAAAAAAAAAATCGAGCCGCTAAATAGAGACTGTTTAATAAATGTTTTTCACAATATAAAACGAGACAAGAGCCACAAATGCCTGGGGGTGCTGCAGCTCCGCAGCCCCTCTTCGAAAGCCGCCCCTGTTCTGAACACAATAAAATATTTTTATTATTTTTCAGTCTATGAATTTACGTGCCATATACAAGGTATAATTCCTTTATATTACATAGTTAACATAATTAAAAAGGCAAAACAAAAACAGAACAAATCAACACAAACACCACGTGAGAATAAATACATAACATTAACATATCACAATACCAATACTCACAAAATTGCAACTTCATTCAGAAAACTAAAATACAAGATAGCATACAAAACAAATAACACAACACAGAAATATCTAAATAACCACATTAAACATTCAAATAAATATAATTCAATTGGAGTTTACAAACTAAAATGCAATAGTTGCCCATATTTTTACATAGGACAGACAGGAAGATCCTTACATACAAGATATAATGAACATACGTATTAAAGCTATAACCAAACCCTACATCACATCAAATTACGCAGAACACATTATCAACAATAATCATGACTACAATAATATAGAAACAGATATGGAAATTTTACACATCACACCAAAAAGTTGACAGTTAAACATCTTACAAGTAAACCTTCACCAGAGGTAAAAAACAATGAAAATGAAACTTATATTTTTGGAATCAGCATAATAAAATATGAATAATCCTAAAATTTCGTAACTCGACTGCAATTATTAAGTGCGATACACAACGCAGAGCACGAGGCTTCAAGCAGCAAGAAAACACACCTTCAACTAGCGATTAATGCATAAGAAGGAAAACGATGATGTGGTCATCATGTTACTTAACGCATCGTATTCCAGAATCTGATTTGTTTTTATCCGGAAACATATGTCGCACAACAGTGATAGCTAATGCAAAATGTTGGAAACACAAATTGTCAGTACACCACCCGCACTTTATACAGGCTGATTTTGCACAAATCGTACATATTCCTTGTACATTTCGGTTACAGTACTCTGTAGTGTTTTTAAAACGTTGTCCACTTCTGGATCCCAATCCAGCTAACACCCAACCATACCCATGCGCCTGTTGCAATCGTGGAGAAGGAAACTTCTGTTAAGCAAGTGACTGTAGTTTCAATCTATTGTTGCGTTGTTGTAATGTATCAGATGAATCATCAAAATCTACATTATGAGAACTGTGTCAAATCATATGCTTACACATTCGAAAAAAGTACCTGTCCAAAGATTGCAACTCATAAGTCGTATTTGGCGGTATGATTTTAACTACTAGTTTTTCAAGACCATAGTCCCCTTCTTCTAACAGTTGCTTAATTGTATTTTCGTCGCAGTGGACACCATACGAGTCCAACAGCAGAAGAATGCAAGTTGCAGGATTAGGAAGGAATATTTCTCGTAAGAATTGTATCCATATTTTTTGGTCTTTATTCCCGACGAAGTCCATTTTACTACAATGTTGTCACTTTGGAAAATGCGTTCCGCAACTCTTTGACTTATATCTTTCGGTTCTTGGAGAATAAGTAGTAACTTTGGCATCAGTTTTCCAGCTTTAGAAACCACCGGCGTTATAGTGTAGGAATGTGTAGTTAGTTGCCCCCTTGGATTGCACGACACCATACACTTTACTGGTTCCTTGACGCTCTAATGTTCTGCCGAAAGGCATTTCCTTATGGAACCCACATTCGTCTGTATTAAACACTTGAACACTTAAACATTGTACATGTCCAAACTGTCCAAAATCATACCACCAAATACGATTTATGAGTTGCAATCTTTTGACAGTTGACTTTCGTGTGTTAACCAAGTGAATTTATGCTTCATACTGCTCCATGACCTAAGGTTAAACTTTTTCTTTATGTTTGTCGGTACACCTGACAGAATCCAATACTCTGCTACTTTACATTTTTCTTGAAAGTCAATTATTCGGGAAGTTTTGGGAGGGGACGGAGCGTGTTGAGAACCGGAAGTTTGTGAAGTACTTAATTCCTCTTCTGACGTAGTATTTGTTTTTTCAGTCTCCCATTCTCGTACATGAGGCATGACATTGTCATCATTTCATGGTTCATTTTCACCATTGTCCAGAGTATGACTTTCTTCAACTGCTTCCGATTCATAACTCTTATACAACAATATCAAGTTCCTTCCGCGACATTTCACTGTCTCCTTATAACCCCCTTCATTTAGTTTATCCAGAATTTTAATCATTATATTCACTGGGTTCATCTTCTTCAGCTCACTGCACATAACATTACACAATAAACTGCAAGGTACAAACTAGCTGACAGCGCGACTATAGCAGTACTGTCTTCGCTCTCGCGTCTAGCATTGCTGCGTGGTATAGTTGTTTGCAATCTAAGTAGCCCATGTCAACTTGATTTTAATTGGTCGCGATCTCTGGTGTTCATTGCGTTCGAGTTGTAAAATTTACGTATTTTGCATTGCTTTTAATGCTTAATCGAATGGTAATAAAGGTAAGTCTTTGTTTTCTTACCCCACCTGAAGGTTTACTTGTTAGAGCAATACGAAATATATAAACATGCAATAACATACCCAAAACATATACTTAATACACAATTACAGTTCAATACCCACACATTATTCGATGCCATGATACGTCATAACCAGACATCGGATTCTAGGGCAAATGCCTATTTTGTTTCTTTAGGAGAAAAGTAAAAATAATTATTAATATTTGTGTTTCATGGAAATTGAAAGGTATTCAAAGAGTTTTATAGTGCCCTAAAATGCCCTAAAACGGTTATTAGAGCCTAATTTGTTAATATTCCCCTAAAAATGCCTAACTCACTGTAAAGTTTCGCATTTTACTCTTACTTTTTATAATTTATACATGCATTCACTGCGAAATTTAAGGCATTTAAAAAGTGGAAAGTTTGCTTCACACCGGCCATGAAACCATTGATAAAGGAAACAAAATGTTTTGAATCTCACGACACTCGCAATAGATTTCACCGAATTTAACATGTTTGGAGGCATAAATGCCGACAAAGAACCAACCTTAGTTTTGAAGCAGGCAACAATCACAACATGTGCTGCTACCGATTCAGAGATATACTATACTATAAAAATGACTGTTTTCGGTCTGAAACCGATTAGCTGTACTGCCCTTCAGAGTGTCATAAAATCACAATTTTTGGAGAAAGAGTGTTTTTGAAATATTTATGAAAAGTCGTAAAACTGCGAATTAGTAGGGTAAACCGTTACAAAATATTTAAAAGAATGGCCCTCCTAGTGTTAACACTACCAGGAAATGCAACAATAAGTGGAACTTTGTATTTTTGTCCAATTGAATCTCAATAACAACGGTTCATTTGAATGCTCGTTAACAGTTGCTCTTTCCCTCACCTTATTTGTGTTGAGAAGTTTTGATCGGTAGGACGTTTTCCTGTGAAGTTTAACGCGATAATGCCGAAAAATATAAGTGCAAAATCTACATTGATCCGGCAATGGCTAACAGAATATTCAGAATTCACTTATGATGGAAAAATAATATTCTGCAAGATTTGTAGCAAACAGGTATGTAACAATAGTTGAAATATATAAATTCTATTAATTTTAATGAGTAGGCCTATAATATTTATACATTGACTGAGCTATCCTGAGGTATAATTCTTTTTAAGACCACTACACTTTAACCTTTTAAATTCCGATAGCTAAAGTATTTGCAGGTCATTAAAATTTCGATTGTTCGAACCCACTAACTTTGTGATAGAAATACGGCAATACAACAATTAGGATTTCATTTTAATTCAGTTTACTTTACATTTTTAGATTTCGCAAGAAAAGAAGTGCCACCTAAAGCAGCATGTGCAAGGAGCGGCTCATAAGGCTAAAGCTCAGCAGAAAAATCAACTGCAATAAACTTTACTAACACAGCCTACTTCATCCAATCTCAGCAGCAGTTTCTATGCTGATTTAACCAGAGCGTTTGTTGCTGCTAACATTCCCTGGAATGCAATTGAAAATCCGGTTTTAAGACAGTTTTTACAAAAATACTGCAAACAAAATATCTCATCTGAGTCGACCCTAAGAAAAAATTACTTAGACAGAATATACAATGAAACTTTAGCTTCCATTCGGGAGGATATAGGTGATTCTTACATATGGGTCTCTGTGGATGAAACCTCAGATCCTATGAATAGGTATATAGCAAATATGGTAGTAGGAAAACTTAGTCCTGATTGACCTTCGATTCCACACCTCGTATGTGTTAAGGAACTTTCGAAAGTGAATAGCCAAGCCATTGCTTATTTTGTAAATAAAGGCCTACAGTCTTTATACTCAGGTAATATAGACGATTCTAAAGTTCTGTTCTTTTGTACTGATGCTGCCTCATACATGGTTGCTGCAGCTCCACTTCTTAAAACATTTTATCCTAACCTCACGCATGTAACCTGTCTAGCACATGGCCTTCACAGGGTTTCTGAAACAATCCGGAATGAATTTCCTCTTGTCAATTCGTTTATTTCTAACACAAAAAAATGTTTTTGTAAAGCCCCATCCAGGATTTCAATATTCAGAGAGAACTTTCCAGATATCCCACTTCCACCTCAGCCGGTTGTTACACGATGGGGAACCTGGATTCAGTCAGTGGTGTATTATTCTAAGTATTTTAAAGAAGTGGTCACAGTTATTGATAAATTACCTGAAACTGATAGTGCAGCGTGTGTGAAAGCAGTGAAAGATTGTCTGAATGACTCACGAGTGAAAAACGATATTGCCTACATAACATCAAACTTTTCTTTCATACCTGCAAGCATTGAACAATTAGAACGTGAAAAACAATCTCTTTGTAGCCAAATAGCAATAGTAAAGGAAACTCAAGTGAACATACATTCTGCTTTGGGCGAAACTGGGAAAAAAGTTAAAAATAAGTGGGACAACGTATTAAATAAGAATGTAGGATTTTCATTGTTGGAAAAAGTATCAAGAGTGATATCGGGGGAAAGTGTAAATGTTCCAGTAAGTATTGATGTTTCTATTGTACCTAATTTAAAATTTGCGCCTCTCACATCAGTTTCGGTTGAAAGAAGTTTTTCTGCTTTCAAAATGATTCTCAGTGACAAAAGGCAAAGGTTAACTGTGGAGAATTTAGAAAAAATTCTGGTGGTGTACTGTGCAGATAATTATAATAAAGTCTGAGCATGGAACTGAATTTCCTTGATATCAATAATCATTATTTCATTAGTTTCAATATATTAAATTTGTGCAGCTCTGTTTATAAATATAATATAGTATTCTTTTTCAATGTTTAAACATACTTTTTTGTGCGTATTTTAGTTAATAACTAAAAATTTCAGTGAAAGAAATAAGTTTGATACCTTGATGTGCCTAAAATGCCTATTTTAATTAAAATAGAGCCTAATTTTACAAATTTTGAGCTTATTTTAGGCGCCTAAAACTGCAATTTTAGTGCCTAAAAATCCGATGTCTAGTCATAACACACAAACAACCAGCCCCCACCATAAGAGCAACACACCCCCATCCCTACAACCGACAAATGCACATCGCAGAATTCAAGCTCACCAGTAGTTCAGGAGACACTGATGAAGACGTAACATCACGTCGAAACGGGCCGTCTGTCCAAGGTATATACCGTTTTTAAAAATGTTAACACTTTTTAACGTGTGACCTAACAATTTTATGTTTTTAACAAACAAAGTGTTAACGTGAACTATAATCAGTGACATAATTAACTATTTGTATTAACGTTTTCGTCACTCTTATTGCGACATCATCAGACACATTTATCTTACATTTTTCAATTTTAATTCTTGCGTAACAATCACAATAAATATCAATGCCAGTAAAGTTTAAATTAAAAGTTAAAAGATAAAAGTATTTAATTGTGTTCCTAAGACTTATCTGAAAAATCTCTTAAAATGAACTGCAAAATAATATTCTGAAGCTAAAAATGTGTTATGAATTCGATAGTTTCTTCGTACAGATTTTTTAAACTACAAAATTACATTTTCTTACGCAGTTATCACAACAATTGTTACAAATCACGCCACTCTTGTAAATTATTTAAGACTATACATTATGATGCATAATTAAACTGTAACCCATTATCTCCTGGCCTAGTTTCCTCATAAGTGATGCTATGTTGGTATCACTTGTGAGGTTCAGACCTGTCTTCGGACAGTTGACTAAACAACTACCGCTGTAGTCTGGAATTGAATGCATTGCACTATCGTAAAGATTTAAACTCGATTACAAACCTGGATTTTAAGATAAGTAACATAACTGTAGTGGCATAGTGCAGTGATGTCAAAGCAAGCGCATTTTTCTGACCTTGACGTCGTGCGCGGGCATCAAGCGCTAAGTATGGAAAGAGGAAGGGTTGTGTATATGAATAAACATCCTGTTGGATTAAGAAAATAGTGGTGCACAAACTTCAGGAGGAACGTGAAATTTTATGTCGTTATTTTTATATGCTTTCTTTCTGTTTGATATTATCTATATTGTTTGTAAAACAAAAGTAGGGCCTACTAATACCAATTTCTTAATAATGCAGTTGTGTTTTAAATGTTAATAACATAATAGAGAGTTAAGAAGGAATATTCACTTAAATTCCATAATAGTACAACTATACTGTACTAAATGGATGAAACACATCATTCATAAAGAAATAGATAGCCCAAGAAAAGAGATTGAGTATGACATGATAAGTTGGAATTGAAATTGATGATACATTTAGCCTTATAAAAGTAATCAATAAACCAATCAAAACAATATTACAGTACAAAGCAAAGTTACCTAGGTGCTGTATATGTTTTAAGTGTAACTAATATTCCATAACAAAACTCTTACCGCATTATATTTTTAAGGTGATATTGGTAAGCAACTTCCTGTCATCAGAATATTAAATTATTTTCTCGAAATGTGCTGAAGCTATAGAGCTTACATTTTTACAACACATGGGCACGTATCGTTTGCTTATGATGTAACAGTAGTTGCTTTGTTAATTCATTTCCTAACAAACAATTTCCATGGGAATATTTTCAAAATTTTCAATGCACTATCTTCAGTAATACGTATTTACGGTATATTAGATTTACGAAAGCATTCTGTAAGGCCACTAAATAAATACGCCTATATCTGAAAATGTCACTTTTCTATAAAAAAGTTGAGAAAATATTTATTTTGAATAAAAAAATCAAACTTGTGAAAAATGAGTATTAAAAGTAAAACTTACATTCTCATAATGCACTTATTCATCTCAGATAAATCTACAAATTAACATGGATACAGTTTTAATAAGTTCTCTTCCCTTTATCCACTGAATCAATGCTGGCCATCCCTGAATATAGCTCGACCAAGCGGCATATACTACCTCTTTCGTCTGTCTCTTTCCTTTCCGCTGTAAAGCGCTCAGGCTCTCCTGAGCTCTAAATCGCGCGCTTGCTCCTATTGGCATCAATTGACATGACTGGCGTAGTGGATAAAGCGTCGGCACGTAGAGCTGAAAACCCGGGTTCGAATCCCGGTGCCGGCGAGAAGTTTTCTCCGCTCCACCCATCCATCATACTCATCTTATCACACAAAGGCAACAGTTGTGATTCTCACCATAAACCGTTCTGTGCGTATGTTTTCTAAATAGCATTCCCTGTTCTAATTTATGATAAACATTTAATATCATGAAAATTAATGAATGACGGTAACAGATTACACTTTAAACATCCTCTGCTTTTAGCGCACAAAGCCAACACGGGATATCCACCTTAGTCCATCTTGTGTATATGCTTTCTTTTAATAGCTTACCCATTTCGCTCTCTCTTCTCTGAGCACACAAAGTCTACAGTTGGGATTTCCATTCTTTGCATGTGATTTCCAGTCTTTAGTAAAAAAAAAAACTAAATCATAAATCAAGTAATCCGCCGCTGAAAACTGAAATTACAAATGTCAGGACATCGTGACCATGGCCCGACTTTCGCTTGTCACTGAATACACGAAAACTTGCTCCAGGCCTGTGAATTCTCAGCACAGTTAACGATGATATGAGAGCATCCGCCAAGAGAAGGGTTTCACTTTTAGGAAAGAAAAAAAAGCATACTTCCTCGTACTTGCAGGTGAGAAACCATCTCAACGGAAGAAACATTAAGATAATGAAATTACACAAAGAATCATCTTTTAATGTGAATCCCAACTTTTTATACTGTGCTCGGAGACCTTTGGGACCTCCAGCTGATGTCCACTCTCTCCTTCACTAAATGACGTACTGCTAAAAGAAATGCAGTTTCTTACGTAACATTTCAATCCATTAATGTCACTCAACGTACACTGATTATCTATTCATTTAATTTGAAATCTTTCAGGACTTTATATCATTATCACTATCATTCATACAAATTCAAAGGTTTCAAGACTAATTTGAAAGCCTTAAAGACTTTATCATTATTATTGTCCTCCAATTCAAAAATTGCACACTTTAACGGTGTCTGTCTTCACTCTTGTGAAGATCTTCAACCAGTGAAAGTAGCAAGAGTTGTCCGAACACGAACCCGCTGACTTTGTAGTATAAATCTCTTTCATTCATAGATTAAAGACAATACTTATCTGATATACAGGATGAATCGTAAGTAGTGTCATTAATTTCAGGAGGTTATTCTTTGAGATATTTCAAAACAAAACAGTTCAATACAATTTTGCTTCATTTTGCTTCCTTTTAGAGATAAAAATTATTTTATACGACATGTTCGTGTTTTGGTAAAGCTATTGACTGAATTCTCAAAATGTTCAGTTAGTTTAAGAAGTTAGGTACAGCTTACAGCAGTAAAATTTTGGAAATATTCAATATTTTTTTCCTCCATTACTGTATCTTGTACAATACTTACTTACTTACTTACTTTTAAGGAACCCGTAGGTTCATTGCCGCCCTCACATAAGCCCGCCATTGGTCCCTATCCTGAGCAAGATTAATCCAGTCCCTACCATCATATCCCACCTCCCTCAAATTCATTTTAATATCATCTTCCCATCTACGTCTCGGCCTTCCCAAAGGCCTTTTCCCCTCTCGCCTCCCAACTAACACTCTATATGCATTTCTGGATTCGCCCATACGTGCTACATGCCCAGCCCATCTCAAACGTCTGGATTTAATGTTCCTAATTATGTCAGGTGAAGGATACAATGCGTGCAGCTCTGCGTTGTGTAACTTTCTCCATTCTCCTGTAACTTCATCCCTCTTAGCCCCAAATATTTTCCTAAGAACCTTATTCTCAAAAACCCTCAATCTCTGTTCCTCTCTCAAAGTGAGAGTCCAAGTTTCACAGCCATACAGAACAACCGGTAAAATAACTGTTTTATAAATTCTAACTTTCAGATTTTTTGACAGCAGACTAGATGACAAAAGCTTCTCAACCGAATAATAACAGGCATTTCCCATATTTATTCTGCATTTAATTTCCTCCCAAGTGTCATTTACATTTGTTACTGTTGCTCCAAGATATTTGAATTTTTCAACCTCTTCGAAGGATAAATCTCCAACTTTTATAGTTCCATTTCGTACAATATTCTGATCACGAGACATAATCATATACTTAGTCTTTTCGGGATTTACTTCCAACCCCATCTCTTTAGTTGCTTCAAGTGTCTTGTACAATAATGAAAATTAGTATGTAGAAAACACTGTCCTTGTGCGATATCAAAAAAATAATTTTACGATTTAAAAAAAACTATATATATATATATATATATATATTTCAAAATTCAAAATGATGACAGTTCACTGTGCAGTGATGAAGCGTTTCCCTCATAACTAAAAAACTATCCAACATTCTGTGAAGAATTTTTTTGTGTGAATTTATGCATGTCATATCTACACTATGATGCAAAATCACTTCTTTTTCTTTGATAGATTGTCTGATAAAAATAAATTCTTTTAAACATATTGGCAAATATCAGTATTCTCTTCCAACACAAAATAAAGAATATATATATTTAATAAAGAATGTAGTTGAAAGAGCATGATATTGTAAACGTGAGTTTCAGCAATAAAATAAAAGAGAAAGAACATGAAAAAGTTAACAAGTTTATGAGTTATGAGAGAAACGCTTTGTCACTGCACAATGAACAGCTACCATTTTGAATTTTAAAAAAATATATATAAATAATTTTTTTTTAAGTAAAAATATTTTTTTTCATATAGCAGAACAGTGTTTTACACATAACAATTTTCACTATTTTACAAGATACAGTAATGGAGGAAAATTTTTTTAAATATTTCCAAAAATTTTACTGCTGTAAGCTGTACCCAACCCATTAAGAAAGCAGCGTACTATGATAATAAATTATTTAAATAATTTTAGTTTTGTCCTTTAAATGTGTCGAAATTTGATCCGAACAAATGTAACATTGTAAAATTCCTTTGCAGTACGAAAAGTTACATTTGTTCGAATCAAATTTCTGCATATTAAAAGGACAAAACTAAAATTCTTTGGATCATATATTATCATAATACACTTCTCTCTTAAAGTGACTGAGCATGTCGGGAATTAAATCGATGGAGTTTCTCAAAACATTTTTCTCGAAAAGGAAGCAAAAACGAGCAAAATGGTACTAAACTTTTGTGTTTGAAAATGTATCAAAGAATAATCCCCTCAAGTTAATGACATTACTTAAGATTCATCCTGTAAAACCTGCTATCCGCCATTTTTTATGTAGGCCTATTATTCTGTTTATTGTAACGCTAATTTGAAATATCAATAAAATTTCTGATCAGTTGAAAAAAAAAAAAAAGGAAATTTGATGTGTAAGCGTACTTCTAAGTACAGATGCCTCAAACTAGCAAGCTGTCTCGTTCGCGCAGCCGCATAGAGCACTTCTCCCCTACCACTGTCCGCCTACTGCTGTGCACTGTGGACTAGAACGGTACAGCTCAGTTCTAATAACAGTTGAGAAGGCTGCATAGGGAAGGTAAATCTTGAATACATTGTCAAGAGGTCAACTTTTCAGATATTATGACTATACCTAGGTATCGGAGCCTAGGTGGGCCCCCTCCGTTAGCTCTACTACTTCTCCTCTCCAGGCAGCTTCCTAGTTTGAGGAATATGTAAAGAAGTTAAATCCCATATTCGGAGAATAACGGTTTGAATTTGTAGTTTCAGTCTCTATAGTAAGGGTCACGTAAAAACAGTTCCTAAACAGCAAATATTGCCGTCTTCTCAGTGTTGCCAGATATCACTCGATCCTGCGTAATGAATGAGTTATTTACTTTACCGTACTTTACCTTTATGTTGGAAGGTTATTCTAAAAATTTCAATAATTTATAATATATTTTTGTAGGCAAACTATACGAGAAAGGGATCAACATGTTAGGTATTTTGTCTGGCAATATGAAATTCATTGGTTTGACTAAATAATTTATTCACGAAACCTAACCTAAAAATGTATTTTGTTTGACTACATGAAATTATTAGTACTAACTCCAAAAACGTACTGTACCTGACTAAAGTCTTGAATTATAACCACAACGCAACACATAAAATAACTATTCTGTATTAATATTAATACTGATATTAATTAATTATTAGTGTGTTCAAATTTAACTAGCTTCCAGTAACCGGCTCAGAAATATAGTACAATTTTAATTTCATGGAACTCCAGTACCGACAACATCTGTCGGTTTTGTGATATTTTAAAACATTACAGTTTGAAAAAATAATATTCACAGCATGTATAAAATTATGAAACTAACTCAATTTTCAAGTTATAGAAATAAAAACTGAGTTTCGCTATAAACAAATTGTAAAGGACAAATCAATAATCTAAATTAAATGAACTATAAGTCATTCAATTCAGCTTTCTTCCAAGATTCAGTGGTAAAATTTATGTATAGCTATCATAAATCTTGTAGTAGATACTTTCAAAAGTGTTATTGCATGTTTTGCCATAATTTTTGTATGCGTTCGTAACCCTCTGCCCTTAATGCACGTATTCTCATAACTTCATAAAATGTTTAGTTTCTTCTGTTCTTTTTCTTCGATGATTCTAACTTTTTCTTTCTACCTTTCTTATTTATGCAACATTGAGAGAAATCACAATTTTTATATGACACCACAATCTATACATTAGCGCTTTATATTTTGTTTCTACAAAAATATTTATTCCTTTCGTTATAGAAAAAATATTTCTTGTTACTCTAAAAAGTATGAACTTAAATGTATAAAACTGACAAAATAATTGGACGCGTCTATTATTCACATGCAGGCAAGATAGCATTGGCAATTTAAACAATATGGCTGTGTGAGAAATTTTGAGACGGCTAGCGGTACGCAATGTATTGATACAATCTCTCCTTACTGTAATCACAATGCTTCTCTTGTTACGCTTCGACTAAGAAAAGAAACATCGCCATTTCGTGCTCGCACTTGCTAATTCTGAACTGCGTTGTAAACGCCACGCGTTATGCGCTCAAACCGTTATTAAGCCTTGGTAAAATCATGTTATATTTATGTGCATTACTCTATCCATAGATGAACCATACTGTAAAGCTGAGTACTGATTTCTCCCGCGGTAAAATATGGCTGATGTTTGATGCTGACGTCACATCATTAGCGCTAAGGTTCACAAAGAATGGGAAAGTTCTACCTTCCTGT
This sequence comes from Periplaneta americana, assembly GCF_040183065.1. Lineage (NCBI taxonomy): Eukaryota > Metazoa > Arthropoda > Insecta > Blattodea > Blattidae > Periplaneta > Periplaneta americana. The sequence continues at coordinate 38,627,140 of NC_091119.1, read as the reverse complement.
GTCACACATGTTTAAATGAAATAAGCACGAAAAATGTTTATGATATTGGCTATTATTATTATTATTATTATTATTATTATTATTATTATTATTATTATTATTATTATTATCATCATCATCATTATTATAATTTTCCCGCCCTATCCTGATTTTTGTGAACTATGAACCGAAACTAAATATTTATATAGTCCAAAGTCGATGCTTAAGACAATAGAAAACTACCGCCGTAGCTCAGACGGTAGTGAGTTGGCCTGGCATATCGCTACTACGCTAAGGCGTTGGTTCGAATTAATTTTGGGCTGATTATGTATTTTTTTTCCAAGGCCTCTCCTAATTATAAGGTAAATGGCAAGTAATTCCATGACGATTTCTCGGTTCTTTCTCGTCACATATTCCCTATCACCATTTTTACGCTAGATAACCTAACAATTGATAGAACGTCGTTAAATAACCAGTTAAAAAGACAATAGAATGCCACACACTTGGATATTATTTATGACGCTTTCACAATAGCGTATTTGTTTATGCTTCTTTGTGTCTGCATGACTACAGTAATTCTATTTAATTAGAACGCAGTTCAGAACGCTTGATGTAGCTTAGGGCCTACCTATGCTGCCGAACTAAGAATAGTGCTCATGATAATGCTATGGAATGCAACTATTCATTTTCTTAGAACTCATTCCTAAGGAATACAAAAGTTAACACTTAAGAAATCCTTTACGTTCGTTTATTATCTAAAGCCAGAGAATTTTATGTCTATAGTGTGTTAGATGACAATTTATAGATCACAGATTTAAAATTTCAAGGCACATGAATTATTAATAGATAATTATAAGACACTTAAACATCGTAATAACAGCGATGTCTCGTTTTATTGCATTTAAAATATTGGAGACTTCAACGAGTGTATAAAACAGGAACTCTCAGCGATTTCAACGAGCAATTTAGCGTGCAACACAACATATGAGACTTCAATGATGGGCGAAGATAGAAACTGTATGAAACAAAACAGTTTCAGGTTGATTAAAACTGCCTCAGACGGCTTGCTACAACCAACTAGCTCTTGATAAGCAGGTTAGAGCTTTTCACACCAACACATTATGCAGACGAAACGTTATGTTTGTTCCAAACATTGACAGACAGCCGGGAGTTATTTCATGTCTACTTGTTTGCAGCAGTCAAAATCCAGACTATTTAGTGAGACTATCATTTTAAAAATATTACGAATATGTATGAAGTAGTCAAAATTATCATTCTTTTCACTCTTTGTTAGAAGTTTTATAAAGAGATAGTAAGCCTATTAATGATACTAAATAGAGCAGCGTTTCTCAAACTATGGTTCGCGGACCACCTGTGGTCCTCGAGGTCTGCCCTTGCGGTCCTTCAAAAAAGGCAGAAGAAAAAATAAAATTCAAATGAATTGCGTATCACTCTATAGCTGAAAATCTCAGAGTTTGGAAATGACACATGGCAATCGCTTTTCACTTTTTCTCTCAGTACTGACATTTTATTAAATTTATTACCCTAACCGTCTATTGACTTCCCACTCTACTCTCAAAAACAAAAGAGTGATTTAAAACACTATGAACGTTGTGTTTCCCTGCTCATCTGGTGCCGCCAGGGACCACCCAAATTTAATTTAATTAATTCTATTTTAAAATATAAGTATATTGATATTAAAATATGCTACATAAATGATAAATTTGCTTTCGAATGGAACAAGAGTAAGGTGGTCCGCGGAACTGTTCTGACTTAAAAAAGTGGTCCCCACTTCAAAAAAGTTTGACAAACGCAAACATGGAGTATAAATTGTATTTCATTTGTACCTATCATACCGAGACAATTAATATTTGAGGAGAAAAATTCGCTCCGGCGCCGGGGATCGAACCCGGGTCCTTGGTTCTACGTACCAAGCACTCTGAGCTACGCCGAATTCAATCCACAGCAACGGATCGAACTCTCCTCCTACAGTGTTATTTCCCTTTTGGGGCCTGACTCCAAGTTGGGCATATACGTTGACGTCTATATATTTCAAATCAACTGCCATTATACAAGGAACGCACTCAGTTGATTGACTAATGGCCGAGATTCCGCAGTAAAGTGCACAGCAATCTATACAGAAACATGCACTGCTAGCTAGAAGAATTCTGTTGGACCAAAATAATAACATATTTAGTAAATACCGAGACAAGTTTAGCATGCCATCTATTTGATTATCTATACAACTATATACGAGTATGTTTGTACATAAGAATGCACACCTGTGTTTAGGTGTACAGGGACATCATTTTATTTTTACTTGCATTTTTATTGTACCTGCATTTCTGAATGTACTTCACTCTCACCCCTTCACTAATGTCCTTGCTCCCGTCAGACACACAAACTTACGGCCGCTGTTACATTCGAAGTCTTCAAGCAGTGAAGTAAACACTGCAGTGTATAGTGTGTTTCATAAATATGACTGCGTTTTCTATACAAGAAAGAACCTATATTAATAATATCGTACTACAAAATTATATTCAAGAAACGATAAATTCAATCTCAGAGAATATGCTTCAAAATGTTTTTAATAATATGCGTACTGAATTGAAGCCTGCATTGTAATGAACGGCAACCATTTTCAGCAACTTGTTTAAAAACTCAGATTAGCTTTTTTTGAATTGAGGTGGCTAGAAGCAAAGGAATGCTAGTGACATCTGTAATAACACGAGTTAAGTGCATCCAGTGTAAGCAAAAGTATCTAAAATTTTAGTGGCAAAGGGATATTTTAATCGCATCACACATTAAAATTTAAATAAAAATTTCACCGATTTTACGAAAGCTTAAATATTTAAACCCCATTTTCTCAAAAGTAACTTAAGTGCACTTACAGCCCTTTACTTATGACCCCCTCAATTTAAATGCTCTCTCTATATTGTATGTTAACACCAATAATTAATATGCTAAATAAAGCAGACATTACATAACGAACATAGCCGCCTGAAAAGTTGAGTTTTTGAAAAAAAAAAATGTTACTACTCTACTGTATTTTGATAAATTCCGTAAAAGTGATGATCAAACTGAAAATCGTAATGTCGTATTTCCCTACAACATAAATGGATACACTACATTTCTCTCCTCCTATACCTAGTAAAATGATTTGTTTACATATTGCACTAGTAACATCAAACTCCTGTAATGGAATGGGGCAACAGTGTTTCCGAATATAGCCAGGTTAATGTTAAAAATGTTGGTGAAAATAAAGTGATGTCCCTGTATATGTGCACGTACGAATGTAAGTAAGTGTATGTATGTATTCTTTATAAGTTTATGAATGTTGTACTTATTTAATATTTGTTTATTTAATCATTAGTACACTCTACAAAACGGACTGAAGAATGAACGTTATTTAACGTAAGAATAAGTTCGTTAGAGATGCGTAGATTAACAGCTTAATGAAGGGAGAAAAATTATTTTAATACATAGTTTGACTTGAAGGCTTGACTGACGCAGTATGAAATTTACGACCCAGTGCAATCGTCAGACTAAAAGGTTACGAAACGAGGAGCGCAGACGTAGTTGCAGTATGTGTTGCATAACATTCAAAATCTGTAGACATGTAGGTGTAGTCTGATGTCAGGAATTGTTGCAGCGCGACTTTCAAGTTCTCTAATTAAACATGGTGACAAATAATGCAAGAAAATCCCACCTGTGACCTGTACGACCACTTCCAATGGAATTTGGCCACGAGCCATCACGTCCGGTACTAGAACCAATATAATTAGATCGCTCTATCACTTACATGTCTGGTTTTTGTTTAAGGTCTCGTATTCAGTAAATATGAAAGAAATTACGAATATTACGGAGATTTTCTTTGGACTTGGGGAATAGCCTGAAGTCAATCGGGGTTAAATCTGGAGAGTAGGAAGAATAATCGTACCAATTCAAATTTTTAATTGGCGAAAGCAGCCATACTATGGTACTGAACAGCAATTTCGTATGTCCAAACATTTTAATTTCACAGGAGAAAGGAAAAATATTTTAGTGTCTTGATAACGAACAAATGTCTGACATACGAGGATATTTAAATCTAATTTTGTGAAGTTTGTATCTTCGAGAAGTGGTTATTTATCGTACAAAATGGTTATAAATCTTCCAGAAGTGATGACCTACTTTTCAGATGTGTTGACCTATTTTCCAGAAGTGATGTCCTACCTTCCAGAAGTGGTCACCTATATTCCACAAATAATTATCTATCTTTCAGAAGTGAACTATGTTTCAGAAAAGATAATCTATCTTTCAAAAATGGCAATCTATTTTTCAGAGGTGGTAATCTATCTTGAAAAAGTGGTAATCTATCTTTTAGAAATAGTAATCTATTTTTCAGAGGTGGTACTCTATCTTGCAAAAGTCGTAATCTATCTATAAGAAATAGTAATTTAATTTTCAGGGATTGTAATGTACTTATCTTGCACAAGTTGTAATCTATATTTTTTTGAAGTAGTAATCTATTTTTCAGAGGGTAATCTGTCTTGCAAAAGTGGTAATCTATCTTTTAGAAATGGTATCTATTTTGAAAAAGTGGTAATCTATTTTTTAGAAATAGTAATCTGTTTTCCAGAGGTGGTAATCTATCTTGAAAAGTGGTAGTCTATCTTTTAGAAATAGTATTCTATTTTTCAAGGGGTGGTAATGTATCTTCCAAAGTTGTAATCTATCTTGCAGAAGTGTTAATCTATATTGCAAAAGTGGTGATCTACCTTTTAGAAATAGTAATCCATTTTTCAGAGGTGGTAATCTATCTTGCAAAAGCGGTAGTCTATCTTTTAGAAATAGTAATCTATCTTGCAGAAGTGGTAATCTACCTTGCATAATAGTGGTCTATCTTACAGAAGTAATGGTCTATCTTGCAGAAGTGGTGGTCTGTCTTGCAGAAGTGGTGACCTATCTTCACAGAAATGATGATCGAACTTTACAGAAGTGGTGATCTTATCTTCGAAAAATGGTGATCTTTTCTTCGAAAAGGATGGTTTTTTTAATTTCAGAGGTGGATATTTACATTTCATGCATAGGAATGGCATCCGTATTGTCTTATGATGTCATGTATTTGTCATAACTAATTACCATTTTGCACTACTCTTTACATGCTCGAGAAATCCTATACGCTTGCGAATATTTAGCATTAATTAAAAAATCCTTTCAAAATGACTCCTTACTTCTCGCTGGGAACTGAAGTAATATAACAGAAACGAAATCTTTTTGTTGAAGGGAAATAAAAATGGGACTGTTTTATGTTGAACCTGCTCGCCATCCGCTCGCTGTCATGTGAATAAATAGACAAAGCAACCCATCATCGCTCCATGAGGTGTCTTCTCTGGTTGCACAATGCAAGCCAGTCTGGTATTTCCGGGACAGACTTAGAGTACGTCGCCTTGCTGACATTAATTTGATGTGCAGTCTGTGTCTTTCATAATCAGTAAAATGTGAAGATTCCGCACAGCTCTGGAGAAACGAAGCCTGCAAAGGAGGAACATTGAGCAGAGAATAATAATTAACAAGAGTTTAAATAAGCTATTTCGAGATAATTTTATCAACTCTAGTGAATATAAATTAAGTTGTGGCATTCGATAATAGCAAACGATTATATAATTTATTTAAAAAAATCGTCTGCCCAAGCATTCTGGATTGCCAAAAGCACAGAATAATATAATATACACAAGAATAGTAAGTGATTACAATAAATAACTGAGACAAGTTTACGGACCACAAAACAAGAATGTATAATTCAGACAAATTTTACAAACGCAAACTAAGAAAAAGGGGAATTATAATATTTGATATAAATGGTTTTTGAGGATTGCAACAGATCCTTGAATGGTTGAAGTGAATATTTTAAGCTAGCTTATGATAGATGGATTTATTCAGCAATATTATAAATTACATGCAGATGCACTACACTATCATAAATTTCTCTTAAATCCAAATCACCGGTCTTTTGACCGTACGTGCTGTATAAAAACAAGTCCTACTTTGTAGGTTTCACCACCCTCACCTATGATTAGATACAACCACTCTCCAAACGAACACAGAAAATGACACAAACAAAACACATATAATATATCCTAACCTAACATAAAAACAGGCCTAAAAATATACAATTGAATAGTTACCATTATCCCTTCGTCAGTTCGCATCATAAACTTCAACAGCTGAAGTTCTAATCTGTCTCACCTTCAAGAGGAACAATCCAATCTTTTGTTCGCATTTTCTATTCCCCATGAGGTCAAGACATGCAAGTGAACCCCTATTCTGACTTAGCATCCAGGATGGTAGATATTTTCTCCGGATATGTTCCGTTTCATCACACTGGGATAAAATGTGTCTCCAGGAGTCCTTTTCCCCACACAAAGGACAGAGACGCTCTTCTTCTTCGGTGACAATGTTATTACCCTTACATGTCCCCAATCTTAGCCACGCTAAACCTGCTCTGCTGTCTTAGGGTCACTCATATAATAAGGGACATTCTTAATCCTTAAATTCGCGAAGTATCCTATAGGATACAACAGGTTAATAGGCTATATGCTATAATTTTAATAGTACAATAGAAAAAAATGGTAGTAAAATTAAAATTTCACAATTCTATAATTCACGACATATGAAATATGGACATTGCGATAGTTGTTTTCTTTACAGTCCGACACGGTTTAATAAACTAGTTTGAGAAATGAAACTTTTCCAATTTAAGGGTTAACACAGATACTCAAAGACTGATGGGGTGTATTATTTTTGATCTCAGGGCCTCAATCCTTATTCAAACTATTAATAGTTCTTGATTACATTGATGAAATAATTTGAGAAGATATATTATTTCATATATTATTTCAATGTACCGAAGTACATATGATATTTCCATGCAGATATTCTGCGTCATCATACGATGGAAGAGTAATGGAACGGAGAAAAATTCTTTCCGGCGCCGGGATTTGAACCCGGGTTTTCAGCTCTACGTGCTGATGCTTTATCCACTAAGCCACACCGGATACAACCCCGACGCCGAACAGCATCGTCTCTGATTGAGTTCCAACTCTTGGGTTCCCTCTGGTGGCCGCCCTTTGCACTACGTCATAGATGTCTATGAACATCGGACCGAAGTCCACACATGTGCTCAGGTGCACTCGTTATGAGTGACTAGTTGGCCGGGATCCGACGGAATAAGCGCCGTCTTAAATCACTTCGTGATTTACGCATATCATATATTATTTCAATGTACCGAAGTACATATGATATTTCCATGCAGATATTCTGCGTCATCATACGATGGAAGAGTAATGGAACTGAGAAAAATTCTCTCCGGCGCCGGGATTTGAACCCGGGTTTTCAGCTCTACGTGCTGATGCTTTATCCACTAAGCCACACCGGATACAACCCCGACGCCGAACAGAATCGTCTCTGATTGAGTTCCAACTCTTGGGTTCCCTCTGGTGGCCGCCCTTTGCACTACGTCATAGATGTCTATGAACATCGGACCGAAGTCCACACATGTGCTCAGGTGCACTCGTTATGAGTGACTAGTTGGCCGGGATCCGACGGAATAAGCGCCGTCTTAAATCACTTCGTGATTTACGCATATCATATATTATTTCAATGTACCGAAGTACATATGATATTTCCATGCAGATATTCTGCGTCATCATACGATGGAAGAGTAATGGAACGGAGAAAAATTCTCTCCGGCGCCGGGATTTGAACCCGGGTTTTCAGCTCTACGTGCTGATGCTTTATCCACTAAGTCCATGTGTGGACTTCGGTCCGATGTTCATAGACATCTATGACGTAGTGCAAAGGGCGGCCACCAGAGGGAACCCAAGAGTTGGAACTCAATCAGAGACGATTCTGTTCGGCGTCGGGGTTGTATCCGGTGTGGCTTAGTGGATAAAGCATCAGCACGTAGAGCTGAAAACCCGGGTTCAAATCCCGGCGTCGGAGAGAATTTTTCTCCGTTCCATTACTCTTCCATCGTATGATGACGCAGAATATCTGCATGGAAATATCATATGTACTTCGGTACATTGAAATAATATATGATATGCGTAAATCACGAAGTGATTTAAGACGGCGCTTATTCCGTCGGATCCCGGCCAACTAGTCACTCATAACGAGTGCACCTGAGCACATGTGTGGACTTCGGTCCGATGTTCATAGACATCTATGACGTAGTGCAAAGGGCGGCCACCAGAGGGAACCCAAGAGTTGGAACTCAATCAGAGACGATTCTGTTCGGCGTCGGGGTTGTATCCGGTGTGGCTTAGTGGATAAAGCATCAGCACGTAGAGCTGAAAACCCGGGTTCAAATCCCGGCGCCGGAGAGAATTTTTCTCCGTTCCATTACTCTTCCATCGTATGATGACGCAGAATATCTGCATGGAAATATCATATGTACTTCGGTACATTGAAATAATATACGATATGCGTAAATCACGAAGTGATTTAAGACGGCGCTTATTCCGTCGGATCCCGGCCAACTAGTCACTCATAACGAGTGCACCTGAGCACATGTGTGGACTTCGGTCCGATGTTCATAGACATCTATGACGTAGTGCAAAGGGCGGCCACCAGAGGGAACCCAAGAGTTGGAACTCAATCAGAGACGATGCTGTTCGGCGTCGGGGTTGTATCCGGTGTGGCTTAGTGGATAAAGCATCAGCACGTAGAGCTGAAAACCCGGGTTCAAATCCCGGCGCCGGAGAGAATTTTTTCTCCGTTCCATTACTCTTCCATCGTATGATGACGCAGAATATCTGCATGGAAATATCATATGTACTTCGGTACATTGAAATAATATATGATATGCGTAAATCACGAAGTGATTTAAGACGGCGCTTATTCCGTCGGATCCCGGCCAACTAGTCACTCATAACGAGTGCACCTGAGCACATGTGTGGACTTCGGTCCGATGTTCATAGGCATCTATGACGTAGTGCAAAGGGCGGCCACCAGAGGGAACCCAAGAGTTGGAACTCAATCAGAGACGATTCTGTTCGGCGTCGGGGTTGTATCCGGTGTGGCTTAGTGGATAAAGCATCAGCACGTAGAGCTGAAAACCCGGGTTCAAATCCCGGCGCCGGAGAGAATTTTTCTCCGTTCCATTACTCTTCCATCGTAATTTGAGAAGAGTTTCATTCATAAAAGTTTAAAAACATTTGTTCGTAAATAAGGAAGAAAATTGTAGAACACGTCATTTTATTAATTAATATCTGAAAATAATTTTTAACACGAATTGCTGACAAAGATAATGAAAACTTTCTGGTATGAACAATGGAAAAAGATATTTTCTCTTTGGTCACAACTTATAGAATGGCTGTGAGGCATACTCGGCCTCCTATTAGATGAAAACATTCTAAAGAGCTTAGAATTGATTCTGATTACTCATCCACCTTCTAGCGTCGTCGATGTTATCACCGCAGGCTGAGAACTGAGGTACTAAAGAGCCGTTGTTGTATAGCGACGTGAATGTAAAGAAATTTGCACCTTGTTTACTTATTAAGAGTGTCTTGCTTCGCCCTACATAGAAGCAGTTTTTTACTCTTCTTCCTGGCCAGCTCCGAGCGTTGCAGTAATGTCCGTTTGTCGGCAACATTAATTAGCAGCAGAGAAAAACTCCTCGCTCCGTAACGACATGTTTCCTGCTTGTTGCGGACAGAAAGTTTCTTGTACAACAATGTTTCACGTGTTTTTAAATTCTTGCTATTCTTAGAGAACATAATAATCCTATAAAATTTCTTCGGCTGCTTTATAAAACTTTTTTTCGAAAAGAATATTTTAGGCCAGTTTTGCAATTATATTACTCGACCAAAGCCGGTGGAGTCCTGCATCCCGAAGCGCCACTTGTACTTCTCCTGCGTTGGTATAACGTCATCGCGATAGTTCACATTACGCCCGCGTCTCCACTCGCCTCGTTCGAGTTATACCCTAGATCATATATACCCATATTGCTCTGCATTATAGACTTTGACGGTAACAACTTTTGTCAGGTGTACTGTGCTGCCATCTAGTTGTTACACAGGGGCGGCTTTCGAAGAGCTGCAGCACCCCCAGACATTTGTGGCTCTTGTCTCGTTTTATGTTGTGAAATACATGTATTATACAGTCTCTATTTAGCGGCTCGAATTTTTTTTTTTTTAAATTCGCTCTCAATGACATGCACGCAATCGTTAGTGAAGTCACTTCCTTCCCTGGTGCTGCCAGAGCGAAACGAGCGACAAGGACTATAGGGTGAAGCCACTTCCTCCCTTGGAGCTGCCAGTCTCGTCTCGGATGCTTTGCGCGTTAGTTTTACCCCTCCTCCCTGCTGCCCCTTTCCGTGAATCCAGAGTTTCCAGGCGCTGCAAAATTTGCAGCAGTTTGTCAGTAGCGCGCAGTTTTAAATACATTTTCTTTAATGTTGTGAGTATAACAAGTGCAGCAATGTTTAATTCTGTACAATATTTACAGTCTATTCAGCTCAGTACCTTAACAATTCAGGAGAAATGTGAAATTAAGTGTCCATCAGTTGAATATCATAATGGAAAGAGCCGCTAAACAGAGCCTACAAAGGCTCCATATTTTTTGCTAATTTATCCAGTATCCCTTTCTTCTCTCGATATCCACGCAGTCTGTATTAGATTAATGTGTTTCAAAGACAATTCCTCATCAGCTGGGGCAACAAGATGGATTTAAAATAAGAACAGTAAATGTTGTTCATGAGAAGGAGCCATTGCTAGAATGTTTTCAAACCATAATGGAATCTGAAACATCTAACATCACAATAAATGAGGCAAGCGCCCTGGTGCGTACTCTTGAATATCCTGAATTCAATTTCTGGCTCAGTTATTTTTTTCGTTTATTGATGTATCATGTATATATATATATATATATATATATATATATATATATATATATATATACATACGTATTATACAACCAACTACAACATCGCCAGTTAGATATTTCTAAGGTTCAAATCTGCATATAAAAATTAAATTATGGTTTATTTAACGACACACGCAACAGCAGGGGTTATATCAGCGTCGCAGGTGTGCCGGAATTTTGTCCGCAGGATTCTTTTAAATGCCAGTAAATCTACTAACATGAGCCTGTGCCATTTAAACACAACTTACAAGATAAGGCGCATGAAACTAATCTTTAAATAAAGTAAGTTGCTTGGTTTATTTTTGTATGCAGCCCCCCCTTAATTCAATACCCACGACCCGCCACTGTACATAAGGAGTCATGTCATAACTCCCATTTGAATTGCATTAGCGACTATACTGCCATCTCGTGTTCGTTTACGGCGGACGGGTGGCGATCCTAGCGGTTCTTCTCTTCAAAGTGCAACCGATTTTAACATAGGAATGAGCAGTCTATATGTGATCTGGGCTTATACCTCTTTATTTCCCTCAACTTAAACACCATACTTTTCTCCATTTGTATTCAGTTTCTTTCATTGATCCTTTTCTCTATTACTTCCATCAGTTCTTAGTGTTAATGCCTCTCTACTGTTTCACTGTGTATAATTATAAATTGTGTCATGAAGAGGTCACATGCTTCCTTAGTAAACATATGTGGGAGAAGGCCATGTTGAGAAGTCTCTACAAAGCAAAATCAAGTTTGCAGACAAGATTTTGCATACTGGAAGCGAACATCGTCAGATGTAGGAATGCCGTCATGTTCTACAGAATTAAAGAATACGAATACTTTCAACTTAAGGGTATATGTACGTGAACGACCACAAATATTATCAGAAAATGCAGGCTCTAAATTTCTAAAATTTTATAAGGAAATAACTCACAATTGGACAAAAATTGCAAGGTACCACAACAAGACTTATTAGAACTTAAGTATGTGATAAAAGTAAAAAAAAAGGTTACTGATAATATTTTTTTAGAATTCACTTTTTACTTTAAAGTAAATTTTCCAAAATTTGACAATTTTCACACATATTATTTCATAACTCCACAACCATTAGAGATAGAATTCTGAAATTTTGTACACTGATTTAACATGCATTTGTGCGAAAGGTAGACTACAATAATGTCCATTTCTTTGAAAACAGAAAAATTAGGTCACAAACCATTATGTAAATTTTAATATATTTCATATAGGAAAAATAAAAAATTAAGTGTATTAAAATAAACAACTCTACATGTCTGAGAGTAATCTACTTTTCAGAAATAAGTGTTTATTACATGCAGGAAAAATATTCAGGACGTCAGGGAGACCATAACGATGTTATGGTTACCAAATGATGTAACTGCAGAATATATATATTTTTTTCATACTTTGATAAAAGTGGTTTGCAAAATATTATCAGTAATCTTTTTTATACTTTATTCAGATAGTTAAGTTCTAATGAGTCTTGTTGTGGTACCTTGTAATTTTTGTCCAATTGTGAGATCATTTTCTTATAAAATTTTAGAAATTCAGAGCCTACATTTTCTGACAATATTTGTGGCCGTTCACGTACATATACCCTTAAAGACTACGAATGCAGATACGCCAAAGTTGACTTTGTGATAGTTTCACTTACCGCATGTCGCAACAATTGAGGCGTTAAGAACTAAAGTGGATGAAGTCCATGAGACGTAGTTTTGAGATAATAGGACTTAAAGTTAACTTGCTTTAGTGGATTATCTAATTTGACCATCAATAAGTTTGTTGCTCCATTCTCAAATTCTAGATTTATAAAATATAAATAATTGTGATATTAATTGATACAACGCTTTGGTGACTTGATCCACTATGTGTGTATGTATGTGTGTTGTGTGTTTTTTTTTTTCAGTATTACAGTACTTTCTCTTTATACTTAGTCCAAAGTAAAAATAAGTGAATTCCTTCTCTGTATTTCTAGCCACCAAAGCCAATGCTTTGAGAACGGAGTTGCAGCTGATTGAACACAATGTTATAGCCTTGTTTTAATGCCCATGGACAGGTTTCCGTCCCCGTCCATGATAGGAAGTTGTCAGCAACTGCTACTGGACTTGTCTGACAGCACTCACTTAGGAAATTCTGCACCTTTTCGTATAAATCTATTCCCACGCATACAAAAACATGACACTTCACTATAAATTGCAGTCGCCTTGCGTAAACAATCAACGGCTATTGTACTGTTAAGATTTTAATGTTTCTGAAAGGGTGTAGCTCTCATAACGGTCACAGAAACAAAGAATGCTCTTTATTAATGTTACCTACGTTACAGAACAGTAAGGGAGGAGACTCTTTGTGGGGGTTATGCAGGCTTCAACATGACTTCCTTGTCTTCTGTCAGCCTCTTATTATAATTTCTCTTTTGCAACTTTTACATCTTACATAATTCTAGTAAAATAGAACAGCACGAGACTGTTGGCGAGAAGCTGTGTACCCTTCCACTGAATATCACAAAAGATTTTTAGTCCCTTCCGTTGTGTTTATTTATTACGAGAACTTCAGTAATTCTCCCCGAGTAAATTATGTTCTATTGGTTGTAGAGTGACAGTAATGATTCCGAAATAATGATATCAAGTTAGAATCGTTGTCTCTCTTTGCCATGTTTCATCTCCTTCCATATCTAATTATAATTCATTGCGGTGTAGGTATATTCTCTTGGCCAATACTAGAGAGATTTACATTTCATTGCGGTGTAAGTGTATTCTTTTGACCAATACTAGAGAGACTTACATTTCATTGCGATGTAGGTGTATTCTTTTGACCAATACTAGAGAGGCTTACATTTCATTGCGGTGTAGGTATATTGTTTTGGTCAATACTACAGAGACTTACATTTCATTGCGGTGTAGGTATATTCTCTTGACCAATACTAGGCAGGCTTTCATTTCATTTTGGTGTAGATATATTCATTTTAGCCAATACTAGACAGGCTTACATTTCATTTTGATGCAGGTATATTCTTTTGGCCCATACTAGAGAGGCTTACATTTCATTGTGGTGTAGATATATTCATTTTGGCAAATACTATACAGGCTTACATTTCATAGTGGTGTAGGTATATTCTTTTGACCCATACTAGAGAGGCTTACATTTCATTGTGGTGTAGATATATTCATTTTGGCAAATACTATACAGGCTTACATTTCATTGTGTTGTAGGTATATTCTTTTGACCCATACTAGAGAGGCTTACATTTCATTGTGGTGTAGATATATTCATTTTGGCCAATACTATATAGGCTTACATTTCATTGCGGTGAAGGTATATTCTTTTGACTAGAGAGGCTTACATTTCATTTCTATGTAGGTATATTCTCTTGACCAATACTAGAGAGGCTTACATTTCATTCCGGTGTAGGTATATTCTCTTAACCAATACTAGAGAGGCTTACATTTCATTCCGGTGTAGGTATATTCTCTTGACCAATACTAGAGAGGCTTACATTTCATTGTGGTGTAGGTATATTCATTTTAGTCAATACTAGGGAGGCTTAGATTTGGACGGTGATTAGAAATAGTGATCCAAGCGCCAAAAATCTGTTTCGAGGTATTAGCCATTGAAATAAATCTGTTTTTTTTATAAAATATTTTATGCAAGAAGTATTACAACATTCATACTATTACAAAAAAACAGCACAAATAATACCAAAAAAGCCTAACCGATTTTTAATAAGAGACCAGCAGTTCAATTAGTATTTCAAAGCAAAATAAATAAATGAATTTTATGCAATAAACGAATTTTTGCTTATAAATAGCAGCAAAATTCAGATATCGCATTCTTGATTTTTCAGAGTTAAAATAGCCTGCCATCAACAGATTTGTGCAAATATCTCATTGTTTTCAAATTGTCGGTCTATTATTGCGTAACTCCGACCATTTCATTGCGGTATAGGTATATTCTTTTGAACAATACTAGACAGGCAGGCTGGCTGGCTGGCGTTCATGGTCGTTCGTCACCACCGTACAGGGCCACGACTGAGGACACAGGACAGCACGTGATAAGGACAAACACCCGGTCCTGTGGGTGTAAAATACCCACGCCGGGATTCGTACCGCGGACAGCTTTGATGGGAAGCGCATTTATTTATCACAATGCCAAAGCAGAGGACGTTTACAAGATATTGACACAAAAATATGTATGAAAACTACTGTAAGTTAATATTATTAGTACAATTTTATGTCATTCATGTAATCGGACTTTATAAAAATCACGTCGCTTATTACAATAAAAATGTAAAGAGTGATGCAGGTTCCAACATACAATTGGCATTCTTTTCATTTACTTTCCTTAATTTCCACCATTTGATTCTCTCTCTGTTTCTCTTTTTATTTTGCTATTACTAAAATATTTTAAAATCTGGCTGATATGTACATTTATTATCAGACAGTGCAAATCACTTGATGATGTGTCAGAGAAAGAACAATTGTTTGTATAAATCTGAAGTCTGGTTAGTGTAATATATTACTAGTCAGCGATGTATGAAATGGAGGAGAAAAGAACTGCCCACCAGACCCCACCCCATTATCTCCTGGCTCAGTTGTCTTATGAGTTATGCCTTATTGCTGGCCTGCAGAACTGTAGCTCTTGAGAGCGACTGCTTTCCTCCCCTTTCTTACCCCACCCAGCTTCTCTACCTGTGCGGTCACGGCGTTCTAGTTACGCTCGGCTGCATCAACATTCATTCTCGGGGCGGAAGTCGATCATCCCCAACAGAAGTGGAGTGAGGCTGACGTCATAGTTCCCCTACTTTGCGAGTTCTGCAGGCCTGCCTTACTGGAATGACTTATGAAGTTCAAACAAGTCTTCGGGCAGTTGATTAAACAGACACGAATTCTTAAAGGTGGAAAAATAATTTTATTCTTATTAAGTAGTTCAAATTTTTAAATATGGAATTGATAAGGGAAAAATGTGAATTTTTTTACTTGGTTATTTAACGACGCTATATTAGCTACGAGGTTATTTAGCATAGATGGGATTGGTGATAGCGAGATGGTTTTTGGCGAGATTAGACAGAGGATTCGCCATAGATTACCTGACATTCGCCTTACGGTTGGGAAAAACCTCGGAAAAACCTCAACCAGGTAATCAGCCCAAGTGGATAGACTTGGAATGAGCATTCTGATCGTATTGCTAAAAAACTTTGTTCCGCTAATTTTGCTATATTGCAACTGAGATATGTGTTAGCCTAAATACCAAAATATTGATTTCAATTTACTACTCACTTGCTTATGCATAACTCAGTTATGCTGTTTTCTTATAGGGTAACTCTACAAACGCTAATAGGGCCTAGGATATTTATTGCACAAAAAAGAATTATAGGATCCATTTTTAAATTAAAGAGTTCTGACTCATGGAAATCTTATTTTAAGGGGACATTATAGTGATATAATGATGAAACATTAAGAAAATCCACTTAAAAATTTATTGTGACTCTCTATTTAGACCGAGCTCAAAAAGCTTTTGAGCTAATATGAACTAAAAATTGTGAAAATTGTGATGCAAGGAGCCTTTTTAGTGACGTCAATATAAAAAATATCATTTCAAAACTATTAGCCCTAATGACACCAAATTTTATACAGATGATAATATTGTAGGCATGTTTATGTAGTTTAAAATTCATAAATTTTTGATGAAAATTGTAAAAGATTTAAAACTCACATAAGTGTCCCCTAAACAATATAAAATTTTAACATTTCCATCCATTTACATTTACAAATGCTTAATTATCTTTAAAGAGAATGAGAATAAATACAATAATAATTTAAATTATCATAAGTATAACACGCGAAATGCACATTTGTTTTCAATAAAAAAATCATAGATTTATGAAATATGAAAAATTGCCTGCATATACTGGCATTGTGTTTTTTAATAAATTACCATTGCAAATACAAATTTTACCTTATGCAAAATTTGAAGTGAAAGTTAAACAGATTTTAACTGATCAACGTTTTTGTTCAGTAAAAGAATTCTTAAATTACAGCTTATTATATATTATGTAAATGTATTTTAATTGGTAGTGTTTTTTAATCTTATTGTGTTTCTTATTTATAATGTAATTGTATCTGACATTTACATCCATGTACATGGTTATGTATGGAATAAAAATTAATCAATCAACCCACGCCCGAGGACAACTCCGAAAGAGCAGTAAAACGTGCTACCGCCTGAGCTATGCCAGTGGCTTATAAAAATCGTTCTTAAAATATGTTGCCTATAACACCCAGCAACAAGCACTAGATTGGAGAGATCTGGTGAGTACTATGCTTATCAAGGTCTCGTGCAATACGAGTAAGGGCGCATACGACAATCAAGTTTCTCCTGTTACGTAACTTGGATTCGGGTGTGCTAAGGGTCAAAGTTCGTCTCCTACAGATCAAGTGTTATGTCACACACATCACTCGTCTG
This sequence comes from Periplaneta americana, assembly GCF_040183065.1. Lineage (NCBI taxonomy): Eukaryota > Metazoa > Arthropoda > Insecta > Blattodea > Blattidae > Periplaneta > Periplaneta americana. Next base: position 38,609,791 of record NC_091119.1, on the reverse strand, counting down.
CATGTGTCTCTAGTTGTCCCGCGTCTAGCCTTGCGTCACGATGCAGGTATGCCGTGGCATTAGCTTCCTCTGCTGGAAGCTGGAACATAGGCTACTCTTAATACTTGATAGAGTAAAGGTTGGTAATATTATGATACTAATAATATTATGATAGTACTTTTTGAGAATTTTTTACAATTTTACTGAGCGAGAGAAGGACCGGTTTTGTTCAGAAACTTGTCCACGAACATTTCCTTAATACGTTGACGCAAAAAACCGATCTTCCTCTCGCTCAGTAAAATTGTAAAGAATTCTCAAACAGAACTATCATAATATTATTAGTATCACAATATTACCAACCTTTACCCTATAGCATGTTTTAAGGCTGGTTCACAATAAACAGGGAACGAGAATCGGAACGAAAACGAAAACGGTTAAATGGTTAAAATGTATACATTTAAATGCCAGTATTCACAATTAACGAAAATCTTGCCGGAGCCCGAGATCGGGAACGGAGAGTTGGCCAAGTTTCAACTTTGGCGTTCACGTTTCCGATCACAGCCCACTAGATTCATTCTATTGCCATCTAAAAGCTATTTTGTCGTCGTATATTTTGTAGCAAGAAGACCGTGACATAACCTATGCATTATTTTGTTCTGTGCTGTGCATCATGGAGCAAGTTTTATTTGATAAGATTCTAATATTGAGTGTTGAGGAAAATCCTCACGTTTACGATGAGCATCGCGCCTCGTATAAAGATGAGAAAATGTAGGAGAATTCGTGGCTTTCAATAGCTGCATCTTTGAACACCGATCGGAAGCGAATCATATTTTATTACTGTATTGGTTGTATTACACACTACACATGCATGCTTCAATTCAATAACTACTGTTGTGTTCATTTTTGTTCTATTACAAATGTTTCTTCTCTAATTATTTTATGTTATGGTAGACTTAAAATAGGTTGTGATAATAAAGATGCATGGGCATGTTTATAGTACCGTACCTAATGAAATGTTTCAGTTGAAATTTCGAAGTTGGTGTTTATGTTGGCTGCCTTGTACTCATGAGAGAACGCCATTGGTCAATAATACACAAATAACATCAGAATGCGTAATATCGACTTTACATATCGTTATTGATATACATATCGATATGCATAGTCGTCTACGTTCTCGGTTTCTTGTGAATCAAACATTTTCATATTCACGTCCTCTGGTTCTCGTTTTCATTCTGGTTCTCGTTCCCGGTTTATTGTGAACCAGCCTTTACTGATGTCCCGTTTGTCAGCCAATCTTTCCGTTAGCATAAAACGAACGTTTTCAACTAGCCTATATTCCGTTTTGTGATTAAATGCAGGGTTAATTATAAAATTAAGTTTGAATTTTCAGCTAACACCTCTTCTCGCGATACAGATGTAAGAGGTAAACGAACTCGATTTGTCTTGCTAGATGGGCTGTGCTCTGGTGCTGTGTTGCAACCAACTCGCACCGTGGCCTGAATTTAGAGGTTTTTAAAATTAAATTTACACGAAAACCGTCCACACTATTGAAATACGTCAGAGGGATAAATTATTTTTTACTAGTTTTCCTATCATTATGTTACAATTATTAGCAAAATAAAAAAATACAAATACAAATATAATATTGCACGGATATCCTAAAACTTTTAGAGAACGAGTTACCTTCCATGTCTGGCCTTCTTACCGCCTGGAGTGCCTGGCATTCTTGCCTTGCTTGCAGCCGTGGTAATACAGTTCGGATGCAGCAATACTTGGAGCTCTTAATCTAATAACAGTCTCGATGTTTCTCCAATTTGCATCCTAATTTTTTCCGTGTGCCGCGCCCGAGTGCTAAGGAGTTGGGCAACCCGGCGGGCACGTAATTGTTGGTCCGAGGCTCGGAATGTCACGCGTGACACACGCCCAACCAGCCGCCACGTTATATAAGGCGAAATGCGACACGTGCGTGGAACAACCGCACGAATCCATTACTTGCTGTGTTTCACACACACTCGTTTAAACGTGTATGCACCCATACCTACGTTGTCATCTTTTATATTATGTGGTATAAACAATTATTTAATGTAGGCTACATATTATGACTACTGTGGATGTCAATGACATACTGACAGTTCATGTAGACTACATCCACTTTCAAAGTAATGCCATTCAATTATAATAATTCACTTCTTACAGTATTGGTATTATTGTTGAAGAAAAATATTTTTAAAATCATTCGAAAGGCTAGCGTTGTAAAAACATTTTTGCATATACTGTGCTAAATAGGAAAAAATAATCGTAGAAACCAAGTCAGGAGAGTATGGAGGATGGTAACTGCAGACCATCGAGGTTGACTGAACATTGGTGTCATTGAGGAAATGCTATTTTAAGTATTTATTCGCAGTAAATGTAAAACACTTTCATCTCCTCTACAAGGATTTAAGGTAGATATTGCACAATGAAATTTATTGTATTTCGCGATATAATGGCTATAAAATGTCTTAAAAAAGAATAATAACGATATCAATAGAACGAAAACCATGGCAACCAGATCGCTTTGCAGTTTACACACAGCCTAGTATGTACAGTCACTCATTATATTTTACTGATATCACTGATCTAAACATTAAATTTCAAACAGAGTTGCAATATTATATCACAAACTGTCTAATAGAATCATTGAAGTAATGTTACTCTTATATACCAGCCAATCCAAGAAAATGTTGTGGAAAGAATGTTATATTTACGAATAAATAATAGCTATAAGATTCTGACTGCTACCACCTTCATTAACCTTATTTATTAGATTTATTTTTTTATTTATTTTTAGAATTATTTTGGTTTTCATGGGGTTTTATTGTGTGTTTGTCTTTTTACTATTATAGATATATATACAGAGTGATACACGAGGAAAGGTAAAAAATTTAGCATACGATATCTTAGGCCGTTTTGAGTGAAAAAGTTCGTATGAACATAGGTCCGTTTTCGAACGATGGCGGAGCTAGATGCATTTTTTTTTTTTTGGTAAAACGTCTCGCCCCAATGTGAATCAGACGTTACCATATGCTGCTGACGTGAGACAAGGTCACCGATGAATGACGTAACATGGTAAGAGAAGTGAAACAACCGGGTGGTGGGGCATTACAAATGTCACAACATACGCTATCACTTATCGGTTCACAGCAGTTCAGTCAGCTACCTACAATATAGTAGTTATACAGGTACAGTTATCGGAAGTGTTAAGTTGTGTTTTTTAAGATGCCTTATAAATTTTAGATTGCAAAATACGCCGATATTGTGTATGTGTATGATTTGTGCGATGGAAGTACCTTGCATGCCGTCGCTGAATATGAACGACGCTTTCCGAACAGAAGGGTACCATATCGAAGAGTACTTACTGTCTATGGGGTTGGATGAAAGACTTCGTATAGCAAAGGAACGGGGAAACGAGAGAGGCTCTATTCGACCGTATTTTGCATGCGGCATAAGAACAGCCACGTGCAACTCTCCCGAGCGATGAGCGCGATTCACGCCCGAGCGCAACAGTGCATTGAAGCAGAAGGAGGTACCTTTGAAAATGTGCGAAAACATCGACCCCGACTTCTAGAATATTAGGTATGTATGCATACGTGAATATAAATTTTAAATTTGTCCGTTATCTGTCTCTAAATGCGAGTTAGTACAATGGAATCTCAGAAGTTATTGTGAAATCAAAGAGCCATATCTCCGTAACCGTTCGAAAACGGACCTATATTCATATGAACTTTTTGACTCAGAATGCCTTCAGAAATCACATCCTAAATTTTTTTCCCTTTCCTCGTGAATCACCCTATATTAGCTAAATTAGCAACACCATCATACTTAGGAAGGACTGAACATATTAGGAAGTTTAAATGTAGACAACAAAGAACGGACGTGGCAAAATTTTCTTTTGTTAACCGCACAATAGTAGACTGGAACAGCTTACCTGCGGCAATCTTTCAGGGTGGTCCTCTTAAAATCAATACATTTAAGGAAAGGTTGAGAAGATTAGACTGAAAATGTAATTGGGGGTGCAGTGTAATTATTTAAGTTGTGTCATGTACTTAATTGAATTGATATATAATAATTAAGTTGATATGTAATTAATTAAGTTGATATGTAATTATTAAGTTGATATGTAAAATAATTAAGTCGATATGTAATTAATTAAGATGATATGTAATTTAGTTGATATGTAAATAAATTAAGGTGATATGTAATTAATTAAGTTGATATGTAATTAAATTGGTATGTAATTAATTAAGGTCAAATGTAAGTATTTAAATTGGTAATAGTTGGGTGAAATAAAAATACTTATAAGTTAGATTTACTTTTGCTTATCGTAGGCGTTATTATAGGTTTATTGCATCTACTACTTATAGATTTATGTTTATTTTATTTTATTTCATTTAGATTTATTTTATTTTATTTCATGTAATTGTAATTATTGTATAGTATATATCACTGCCACCGGGTGTATACCCAATTGTAGTGTTAATACATACATACATACATACATACATACATACATACATACATACATACATACATACATACATACATATATATTCATACGTGCAAAAGAATTGATTATTAAAAATATATATGTATTACAAATGTAATCCTCCGCGCGAGTACTGGTGTCACAATATGGCACGGGCACTGAAGGGCCAATCCATACTTATAAAATACAAAGTTGAGTAAGATGCAAGTAAGACAATTATTATTTAAAAAAAATGAAAATAAAGAAACAGGACGCTCTCAGGTTTCTGAAAATAATACCAGTGTCGCGCTCTGGCACGACAACACCCCTGATAATATCGTAATTTTTGCCCCTTAAAAATTCAGTAAAATGGAAATCCCCTCGTCCACCTCCTACAAGTCGCACCATGCTGGGTAGACTTTCACAGTCTGTAGTTAAACTGCAAGTACATAACAAAAGCTGAAGGCAGAAGCGGTTGTTCTGTTCTCCTCCTCCGGTTGACCCTTTGTGGGATAATTTTCAAGAACGTTTGTAAGTGAAAGTCCACGCCCACCACCACATTAACATATCTATACTTAAATTATCATAAACGAATACGGAACAGGAAGACATTACATTATAAAGTAACGCAGTAAATATCGCATTCCTTGTTGTCGCCGCCTGTGACAACACAGAAATACACAGTGGACCAGGCATTTCAAATGATGCCCACAGGAGCAAGCGCGCGCTTTAGAGCCCAGGAGAGCCTGAGCGCTTTACAGCGGAAAGGAAAGAGACAGACGAAAGAGGTAGTATATGCCGCTTGGTCGAGATATATTCAGGAATGGCCAGCACTGATTCAATAGATAAAGGGAAGAGAACTTATTAAAACTGTATCCATGTTAATTTTTAGATTTGCCTGAGAAGTATAAGTGCATTATAAGAATGTAAGTTTTAATTTTAATGCTCATTTTTCACAAGTTTGATTTTTTTATTCAAAAGAAATATTTTCTCAACTTTTCGTATAGAAAAGTGAAATTTTCAGGTATAGGCCTATTTATTTAGTAGCCTTACAGAATGTTTTCATAAATATAATATACCGTAAATACGTGTTACTGAAGATAGTGTATTACAAATTTTGAAAATATTCGCATGGAAATTATTTGTAAGGAAATGAATTAACAAAGGAACTACTGTTACATCATAAGCAAAAGATACGTGCCCATGTGTTGTAAAAATGTCAGCTCTATAACTTCAGCAGATTTCGAGAAAATAATTTAATATTCTGATGATAGGAAGTTGCTCACAAATATCACCTTAAAAGCATAATGCGATAAGAGTTTTGTTATGGAATATTAGTTACACTTAAAACAGATACAGTACCTAGGTAACTTTGCTTTGTACTGTAATATTGTTTTGATTAGTTTATTGATTACAATTGTAAGGATAAAGATACCAACAATATAAATTCCAACTTATCATGTCATATTCAATCTCTTTTTTGGTGATATCACTTTCTTTATGAATGACGTGTTTCATTCATTTAGTACAGTATAGTTATACTACTATGGAATTTATGTGAATATTCCTTCTTAACTCTCTATTATGTTATTAAGATTTAAAACACAACTGCAATATTAAGAAATCAGTGTTAGTACTTTTGTTTTACAGACAATATAGATAATATTAAACAGAAAGCAGCCATATAAAAATAACGACATAAAATTTCAGGTTCCGTTTGAAGTTTGTGCACCACTGTTTCTTAATCCAACAGGTTGCTTATTCATATACACAACCCTTCCTCTTTCCATACTTAGCGCTTGCTGCCCGCGCACGACGTCAAGGTCAGAAAAATGCGCTTGCTTTGACATCACTGGAGTAGACTATTCAGTAGTGGACACCCCGCGCTGCGCTCGTCATCAATCCATGAACTTACTCCAGCGTTCATACTGCCACCAGCAAATAGGGATTATAAAGAATGGACACTTCGCGACGGTACCTTTGATGTAGCCGGACTGATTTCAATGACCTTCAAGCCAGCTAAAGCGTCAGATTCTGCTTTCTCCCTAGAGTTGGCGCTGACATCACACCAGCTAGCAGTCGACACAGTGGAAATATAACACATACAATTAATACATCTAGGTACATTATGTACTCAAATAAAATAAATTGGATCCATAAAATAATAAATCCTTCATTAACTGTAATGTCTAGCCTCTAGAGTTCCTTTATAATGAGAGTTCAGACGTTGACCCCAACAACAATTAAAATATGTAATGATTTGATAGCGCTGAAAATGGAAAAACAAAACTCTTACGAGAAGTAAAACCATATACCTATATTATATTATATACAAATATTAAGCGAATTCGATACTTAATTTTATAATGTATTATATTATTTTATAATATAATTTATGATATCTGAAATATAAAATATTATTATTACAACTAGTTTGTCACTGAGAAATAAGGAAAAGCTGTTAACTTGAATTTATTTGAAGCAAAGCGTTACTCTATTATGCAATAAGATAGGCGATGTTTGGATCCTGTGCCTTAATTCTATTCTCAATTATTATCTTAGCGTATGCTCGATTACACTACCTCTAGCGCTTGAAAGTGGAATTAGCCGCTGGCGCACAGAGAAACAAAACACAGGAAAATTCGCTCAGCGTCCATTCTTTATAATCCCTATTGGCTGCTGTCACGTGGCAATTCGGCCAGAAGTAAATTATTGCTTTATTATTATTATTTTCTTTGTGAATCCTGGCATACGAGTTAAGGTTTGGAATCATGTCCACTGGCAGTCTTCCTCACAGTCATTGTTGACAAACCTATTCTGTGCCTGATTACACTAACAAATGTTTTCCGATTTAATTAATAATATTATGATTCTATTTTAGCGAAATGCTGACTTTAGGGGGGAGGTTGGTATTTTTTGGTGAAAAACGAGTAAATTAAAAAAAATCTTTAAAATACCCTGTGATATGTGTGGAATGCACAGCATAACATTTTGTGGGTATTTGTGCCCTTATCGGATGTTTAGTCGCCATTTTTAAACTTCCTGCGTTATGGATTTTTAAATCACTCGCCCACTTTTATTGTTGTTTCCGGTAAGTTAAATTAATTTTTTCCCTTTAAAATACCCTTTGATATGTGTGCAATGCATTGCATAACATTTTGTGGGTATTTGTGCCCTTATCGGATGTTTAGTCGCCATTTTTAAACTTCCTGCGTTATGGATTTTTAAATCACTCGCCCACTTTTATTGTTGTTTCCGGTAAGTTAAATTAATTTTTTCCCTTTAAAATACCCTTTGATATGTGTGCAATGCATAGCATAACATTTTGTGGGTATTTGTGCCCTTATCGGATGTCATTTGATAGACCCAGTTAGACCCATTGAAATCGTTTCAAATGCCTTATTTCATTTGACAGACCCAGTCAGACCCATTGAAGTCGTTAAAAATGACTTAATTCATATGACAGACCCAGTCAGACCGACTGGAGTCGTTACAAATGGCTTAATTCATTTGACAGACCCATTGGAGTCGGTTATAAATGACTTAATTCAATTGACAGACCCAGTCAGACCCACTGGAGTGGTTGCAAATGACTTAATTCATTGTCAGACCCACTGGGGTCGTTAAAATGACTTATTTCATTTAACAGACCTATTGGAGTCGTTACAAATGACTTAATTCGACAGACCCAGTCCCATTGTATCCATTACTTATGACTTAATTCATTTGACAGATCCATTGGAGTCATTACAAATGACTTAAACCAAGTTATTGATCCATTGAAGTCGTTAAAAATATCTTCATCTATTTAACTGACCCATTTGCGCTATTACAAATGGCTTAATCCAAGTTTCTGAGCCATTGGAGTCGTTAATTCGAGACCTTGCAAATGGTCTAATGCAAGTAACTGACCCACAAATGGCTTAATTCATTTTATTTAGCCTGTCAATATCTACCGTAGAAATTGTCACTGTGTTGCAGTCGCCCATTTTACGTAATAGATCAACCGAAACCTGATACACAGAGTTCAAGTACTCAGTATTCGTTAAGAGAACAAACTCCCGTGCAATAACTCCCGATACGATGTAAACAACTGGATACGCTAGAAGTGACTAGTGACATGGACCGTTCTTCCAACCAAGAAATTCATCGTTGTAACTCGTGTAGAAGCGTCTCTGATACAGATATCGATAAACAATTTTTTTACGGCTATGTCAGATTTACAGAGCATTATTTCATTAAAAACTCGATTTTTGAAAAGTTGTAACATAGACCGTTATTCGTGCCAAAGCTTCAAATGTCGTCTGTCGGAAGTGTTTCTAGACTGCGATAATCTGTAGTCATTACTTCTTTTAACGTTGCGATGAGCCATTCTGCATTGCCTATTTATTCGTAGCTGAATGAACTTCAGCAGAACAATGTTCTTGTAAGTGTATCTTGGCACCTCTCCTTACGTGGACCCCACGATGAATGCCCAATTGTGTATGGGGCCTTCCTTTTACCCCTTTTTATGCTCAATGTTCGCCGTGCAAGCGAGACAATCGACAGTTTGGAATTGGAACAGAGCTGCCGCTTTCTATACTCCACTTTTGTTTTTCATCACTTCGTGGTTTATTAATCACAGAAAATGTGTGTTAAGTTAGTTAAGTATAATGGACCGGTGGACAGTCTTTCTGCTCCTATGTGTTCATGTTGTTTTGCTGCTGCCTCACCTTCACACCTTCATTAAAGAGTTTACAGACAAAAATAATTACGTGTGTTGCTTGAAGTTTTAAGTCACTACGACTTATTTTTATCCACTTCTCATTTGGTTCATTGTTATCGAGATGACTAAACCAGCGAATAGGGATTATATAGAATGCCCACTCAGTAAATTTTCTTATTTTGTTTCTCTGTGCACCGGCGTTTAGTTCCACTTTCAAGCGCTAGAGGTTAGTGTAATCGAGCACACGCTAAGATAATAATTAGGGACCGGATTTTTATGTAATTACATATTATATTCCTTTCAACCTAACCGTATATAAATAATAAATCTTTGCGAATCTTGTAATTACCATTAATATATTAAAATTTGATACCGTACTACATATTTGTACATATTTACCCCACATTACATATTATGGCTTGGCATTACATAAATCTACATATTTAGGAGTTTTATTAATTTTTATTTCTTTAAAAGGAAAAAGAAAACTTCTGCTGGGGAAGTTTACAATTTGAAATACACAGATTTAAAAAGCCTTTTTACCTACCCGAGAAAGGATATATTTCGGGACAAAACATAACATTCTTAGTTCCAGGAAGTAAAGGAGGTACTCACCCCTTACCGCCCACTGTAAATATGAATGAACAAAAGGCAACCTTTCTCAAATAACTACTCTGTATTGTAAAAATCAAGAAGGGATTAATCTCATATCCATAAGCGGACGACATAGTAGTAGAGTCTAAAGACCTTACAAAGTTAAAAGAAACAATAAACATCATGGTAAAATGGTGCAATAGAAACAAATTTGATATAAATGTGGACAAGACAGAAATGATGATACTCAGAAACGGCGGAAGAGCACCAGAAACAGTAGAAATCGTCATGAAGAACAGAAAATTAAAAATTGTACCAGACTACAAATATCTAGGCTTAACGATACAAACCAGCGCAGATATTGATATTACATATTTTCATGATTTTACATATTTTGGTACATATCCAACTTATTTTTCTTACATAAATATTTACATATTTCACACCTTGATATTACATAAAAATCCGAATATAAGAGTTGAGACACAGGATCCAAACATCGCCTACCTTACTGCATAATCCAGTAACGCTTTGCTTCAAATAAATTCAAGTTAACAGCTTTTCCTTATTTCTCAGTGATGAACTAGTAATAATATTTTTTTTATGTTTTATATATAATAAATTATATTATAAAATAATATAATACATTATAAAATTATGTATCAAATTCGTTTAATATTTGCATACAATATATTATAGGTATATGGTTTTACTTCTCATAGGAGTTTTGTTTTTTCCATTTTCAGCGCTATCAAATCATTACATATTTTAATTGTTGTTGGGGTCAACGTCTCAACTCTCATTATAAAGGAACTCTAGAGTCTAGACATTGCAGATAATGACGGATTTATTATTTCATCGGTCCAACTTATTTTATTTTGAGTACATAATGTACCTAGATGTATTAATTGTATGCCTGTTACATTCCGCTGTGTCAACTGCTAACTGGTGTGATGTCAGTGCCAACTCTAGGGAAAAAGCAGAATCTCACGCTCAAGCTGGTTTGAAGGTCATTGAAATCAGTCCTGTTACATCAAAGGTACCGACGCGAAGTGTCCATACTTGTAATTTCCTGTACGCTGACTAGACCATCCAGTTTACACGCTGTAGTAGACCAGAATTTAAATGCCGGTGAATTTAAAGCAATTTACACATACTTTGTTATTGCAGAGCACCCCTCAATTTCATGTGTGACTTCTTTGTGTTTTATGTCTTAAAGATTTTCTAATAGGCCCACTTATTCTTCCAAATTTGTTTAGTTTAATATCTATATCTACACTGCAGTTTTGTGATATATTGAAGCCTAAACAGTTAAAATTCGAAACCTGTTCAATTGACTTACCACTGATAACTAATTTCTATTCGATAGAGGAGATTTCCCCTGAAAGGCCATAACCCTAGTTTTAGTCGTTGAAATTTTTAGATTATATTCAGCCAGAACCTTTTGAAGATTGTATGTGTTTATTTGTAGACTGTCTTCTGATATTCCAAATACTGCCTGGTCATCGGCAAATAAGGTTGTCTGATGTTATTATCTAAAGGTATCCCATTTATAAAATTATTTTTCCATATATCTGTAGCTTCATCAATATAAATACAAAAGAGGGGATATGGGACACCTCTGCTTAACACCTTGATTTTCGATATTAAACGAAGGTTTAAATTACAGCTACTCGAGGTCGAAAAAAATGCGACGAACTTTAACACAGAATACGCAAAAATGCGACATCAATCTTTCACAGAAAAATCTTTCAATTTGTATGTATACAGATGAGAGTGGGGAAAAGTATGTTGTTCTTTTGATGTCTTTCCGACCTGTTGAAGGTTTGCAGACATCATGTCTGAACCTCTGTTTCCTTTTGGTGGCACGTGCAGATTACAGGGGTTATAAAACATGTTGATTTACACTCCTAGTTGGATTTTAAAAGACTTTTTTTGTATTAATTTCTAATATCCAAATTATATAATAAGCTGCTACTATTCCCCTGCACACAGTTGATTGTGAGTGAGGATTTAGTTGCATGAACAATGTAAAGACAAAAATTATAAGCCGCCTTTCTGTAGAAAGAGTTACCACTCTTCTAACAATTAATATTGAAAGGCCATCTTGCAATGACTTTGATTTTGAAAAGACATTCAGTGAATGGACTATGCATAAAAACCGACGTATTCTGGTGTGATGCAATGTAATTCAAATGCAACAGCAATACTGACAGCCTGCTGTAGATATGATATGGATTGTGCAGACCTATATGTGTAAAAATAATTTAAAAAACAATAACATTTAAATAAGAAGATTACTGTTTGTTTCAATTCAATAGGCTATAATACTTCACGTTTGGAACCCTCATTAATAATATCGTTTAAAAAATTTACTATGGAATTTTGCACAAACTTTTCACAATTTGCACAAATGTAAATTTTGATTTGTGCATTTTTGCGACATCTTTTTAATTTCTAGCTTAAAACCTGTATTAAACGGAGTTATTAAGCAAGGAAATCAGACGTTCTAGCAGTTTATGTTAATAGTGCGCACAAATCTGCAACTTTTAGCGTCCCAGACTTATTTTGCCAGCTTCGATGGTAGTCTTGATTAGAGTGTACAGTAGTGGCAAAAAAAAACCCGCCCGACGGAATAATCAAAGTCCTCGAAATGAGCCACTGCGCATTCCACGCACGCATTCACAAGATAGCGAGTAATCTATTGAAATTGTTGTAGTTTCGACTGCTGACGTAGCCCATTTCCAAAGCCATTAGAAAATAAGCTGGTAAAATTCATGTTCTGGGAATAATATGTTAATTAAGTAGTAAAATATCGCTGTAATCGAAAAGTATTGGGAATAAATTTGAATAAGGAACAAAATAATCTCCATCCCAGGCAGGATTCGAACCACGAAAGTTTTAGTTATTAGTCTATCGTGCTCTGGAGTGAACAAGGCTCTGAAATCAGCTACAAGAGTAGGTCCGGTTTTTTTTTGCCACTATTGTACATAACCGCCAAGTTAGGATGCAAACTCAACTTTTTCCCAGAAACGCGATCTTCCCTAGCTGCTTGACGAAACTCGGTTACCTGGCTGAATTGTTGCAAGAGTCTGCAGACCTCACTTACTGCAAGATCAGACAACGTTCCCATAGGCATTCTGTTTTCTGCACGGCAGATTTCCCTCCATTGTTTTGTAACTCCATCCATTTATCTTCTCCTTAGACAAAACCGTGTTTACAGATTCAAACTTTGTTTTCTTAACAATTTTTCAGCCTAACATGGCGTTGACTTTAGTTTTTAAGTGTGCTGGTAACCTCAATGTAAATCTAAAATGTGTTTAATTTAAGTAAAGTTTTTTATGTTTATTATGTAGGTTGCTGATGTCAGGGGTAGGGCTATTTCCTTCAGAAGATGGAAACAAATTGTATGCCTAGTATGTGAAGGGGAGACCATTAAAGAAAGTTTGAATTAGACTTTTCCACTGTTCGCGTAGTATTGAGTGCATGATATTTCAAAGACTGGACCATCTAAAAATAAAATATGGATGAATCATACCGGCAGTCTACCTGCTAGGGGCGTTACAAATGCTACATGAACTTAACTGAAGAAAGTAGATATACAACTTTCAATGTCTCGTATAATCTGTATTGCATTATCAATGAAGGAAGTCTAACCCAAGCCGTTCTTGAATTAACAAAATTACTTATATAAAAAGACTAGATGATAATTATGCTCTTTCGGGATAAAAAAAAATGGAAACATATAAATTATAAAATTTAGAGATCAATGAGATAGAATTTAAATGTGGACCAAGAAGAAATGATGAACCGAGGAAGATAAAGTGATTAAATCGAAATTGCTTTCTTCAACATGAAACAGGAAATCGTATGATGATGATGATTATTATTATTATTATTATTATTATTATCATCATTATTGAGAATGGTTATCATTAATAATGATTCTTGGCTACCTCGGGCGTTGATTCGCGATTGTTCTATTGTCGCCTAGGCTGATTACCTGGTTGGTTTTTTTTCCAAGGTTTCCCTCAACCGTAAGGCGGATGCCATATTATCTATGACTAGAGATAGGATTTTCATGCACTATCAAATCGTAAAATATGCATGCATCCATGCACTATCAAATGGCCAAATATGCACAATGAAGGAAAAAACATTGAAAATATGAATGAAATAGCCTATTAGTGTCCCTTAGAAGGGCTAAGGCTTCCTGCAAGAGGGAAAGCTCTGGCTCCGTTTTGCTCACGTGTCGAGCTAGTCCACGTGGGCGGAGTTGTGTACTACTCATCGACAATTATGACTAAATATTAACACTTTGTCACTTAATTATAACTAAGATATTCAACACTTTTGTAATTTAGGATTGTACTCATTGCTGTTAGTCTGTTCTGCACGTTAGAATATTTAGGCTTTATCATTCAGGTGATTTCAGTTGCTACTCATTGGTCTACGTTTAATTCGCACTAAATTAACATATTAGGACATGTATCACTTTGTCCTTGGGATGCGTTGTCTCTACTCAACTAACTGTCGTCCTAGCTCATTCCATCCTCTCCTACATTGTGCTACTCTGCTCCAGTGTGTTCCGATCTGCTGCCTGAAGGAGTCAGCCCATCTGACTCTCGGCCTTCCCGGTCTTCTCTTTCCTTGGTAAGGGTCCCAAGTAGTTGCTATTTGCGCCCATCTATTCCCCTGCAGCCTTACCACATGTCCTACCCATCTTCATTTTATCCTTGCCGCTTCATGAACTATGTTCTTGGAGGGTGTGATTTCTTACAACCTCTTGTTGTTAATACTGTCCTTCAAAGATATGCCGAGTATTTTCCTCTCCATTCTCCTTTGGCTTGAAAATATGCACTATCAAAATTGAAACTTACGTTTTATTTTCGAATGGCACAATGTACTACTAACAGTCTTTCCAAATTTCTAAGATACTCTTTTCCCTTGATCCACTGTGCCACAACATCTCTTCTCGAACATTTAATCGGGGGCATTACAACATTTCACAGATCACCACAGATCACAAATACAGTAGCTAATTCACAAAACACCTGTACATGTAGCCTAGTACAGACCTTCTACCTATCTACCTGTCCAAATTAAAGGCATGTTAGGGGAAGCATGTTAGTGCTATTGTCGCCAAATTACGAAGTATGGGAGGGAGCAGAAGAGGCATCCTTCTAATAATAATTTTAGCCTCAGGGTAAGACTTATATAGAACAGGAGTGTGAAATTCCAGTGTGACAATACAATGAGAGGATTAGCTGGTATGGTTCAAAGTCCTCAGGTAGAAACCCTGCAAACCGTTAGCATTTCACTTATGTTTTTCAGTACATATACTCAAATATTGTAAGCTCAATGTTTCAATGTGAACGTTGTATTTTCGAACATTGAACTACCCCGTTAGAGCTTACAATAACGTCGTGACACACAAGATTTAACGCCCCATTTAGCTCAGACACTACAAATTATTGACTTGGGGGCCACTTAATTGAGAGTTTTTAAACCTGGTGAAGGGAACCAGCAATTATTCTAAGTCCACGTCTATTGTCATGTGAAAGTTCTTTCAGAATTATGCTGACGCCTTTGGAAGAAAGGCTGGGAGTGAGAGTTGAGACGTGCTTCACCTATTACAGTATTTTTCTTGGTCTTCGGGTGCAGATTCCCTAAAAATGAGCAATATTCATGTGGGATATGCAGACATACAACCTTGCAAGTGATTTACATATTTAATAGTAGTTCTCTGCCTAAAGTATCTTTTAAACTCGGGAGCCCATGGAAAAATGACGATATGTTATTACAAAATCATGCAAAATTATAACTGGGAAACCATACTTTTGAGGGAAAAGCCTGCTAGTAATGAAAGGGCCTGATAGACGACCAGGCAAAACAGGGAAATAATATAGGCCTACATGAAAATTAATGTCTTGTCAGATTATAGAACGCTGATGTGTAAAAATTCAGCAGTTGTGGCAATACTGAACTATCGGTATTATTAGTACTTAGCCAATTACTAAATTGAGTGTCAGACTGAATTAAAACTCTCAGTATTTAAACTGTATAAATATAAGCAGCACGTTGCTCAATTAGACGCACGGAGCATTTACTAATGAGGACAGAAACGTGAATTCATTAATTGATACTATGCATACAGTGTAATTATGAGTTCATTAAAATAAAACAGCTGTAGGGAGCTAAATATATGTTGGACGGAATGGATAATTAAAGTGAAGGAATAAAAGAAGAAAAATGAGAATTTAATGCAAAAGAAGACAGTAAGATATAAAAGAAAAGGCGAAGTAAAATAATTGAAGAGGGGAAGATATGATAAAAAAAATACGAAATAGGAGAAATGATAGAACGAAGAAATAGAAGAAGAGAAAAAGGTCGAAAGAAAGATGAAAACGAAAAGGATTAACTGTTTAAACCAGGGATGCAGAACTCACAGGGAGAGGGGTGAAAGCATGGAGAAAGCATTGGTTCCCCTTCCACAATCCATCGCCGTTGACTCTTCTACAACCAAGTGGCGGATTACAACAAACGCGTGCTCACGGAAAAATTAACGAAAGTATTTCCGACCACAACAGCCTAATTTATTACAACAATAAACTGTTCACAAGTGATACAACGTGCTTTGTGATTATTTTGAATATAGAAGTATTCATTTTCCCCATTGCTCTTTAAACTAGTACTTTCCGACCGATATTACTTCGAATTCCACCTCTAGACAGTGAATAAAAATCAGAGGTCGGTAGAACGTCATATAAGATTACGTCACAGGCAGTGCAACCCGTACTACATAAAGAGATTCAGTACCTGCCCCTGCAGAGATATGACGTAATCGCCGCAAGCCGTGCGATTTGCCAACCGCTAATGCAAATCTTCTGTATCTCGTCATGTGATGACGCGTGGCCTTGAGAGAAGGGATGAATGACGTAGATCGGCTTGTGACGTATGCTAATCGTACAATTGGAGCGCAGTTCTGCATAGTTGATTTAAACAAAACAGAAAGAAAGAAAAATGAAATAAGAAAGGTAGGAAAAAGAAAGTAGATTAACTGGGGACACGAAAAGAAAGAAAGGAAGAAAGAAAGAAAGAAAGAAAGTAAGAAAGATGTGAACAAGAAAGAAAGAAACGAACAAGAAACAAAGAAAGAAGTGAACAAGAAAGAAAGAAACGTACAAAAATTAAGAAAGAGTTGTTAAAAGAAAAGAAGAAACAGAAGAAGGAACAAAACAAAATGAGAAATAGGAAAAATGGAATAAAGAAGGAGATGATAAATTAAGCAAGGGAAAAAGAAATAGACTTGAAAAGGGAATATAGAACGAAAAGCAAAATACGTAAATATCAACGAGGAAAACATGAAGAAAAAAGAATAGCTAAGAAGGAAAGAAAGAAATTAAAGAAAAAACAAATGATTAAACATAGAATTCGTCCTCGCTAGTCTTGCGTTTGCTATGCCATCTGTTAGATTCAAGACCACCCGATCAATTTTGTCGAGGAAAATAGATTTACAATAGCGATAAAATCCTTAGCATGAGTTCCTCCTAGAATGAAGTAACGTTTGGACGTCTGGTTGTTGATTTATGGCACGTAAAAGAAACCTGTGCGAGATGCAGGGCTCTCTATCCCTGACACATACCATGGGCTGCCTTGCTAGAATACGGCTTACGATAACCGAGGACCCGAATTCGAATCCCGGTGATAGCAAATTAGCATATGTGGCATAGCTCCATTATTTGTTTATATTTTACACCCCTAAATTGCTGATTATAATAAATGAGTGAGTGATAAAATGAAACTCCTAGCAGGATGCGAATTAAGATTTCTGATGGGGGGGGGGGGACAGATTCCTAAGATAGAGAATACCTCGTTGGCGTTAGACCTCGGACTCATTTCGCCAACATTAATTCACATATCATCATCATGCATACAATAGCCTGGGTTAAGTTCACGGTGCGGCATGCTGAACAGTATAAGCATCCAACCGTATCGGAATTTCTCCGAACTGAACGTATTTACGTATTGCATCACTCCTCTTATAATACAGTAGAACTCCGATTATCCGTCTCCCTATTAACCGATTGGCGGATTATCAGACTATCTTTCTCTCGCTTTTTTTTTCTATAGAAATATATAAAGTACTGTACATTTTATTAGCACGTTATTTTTTCTAGAGAGAGATATTACAGAACTTTGCCCTTACACAGTATGGTCTACTATTTGTGATGTCGTACTGTATGGATTCTATATATAATGTCTTACACGGGTATCAAAAGAAATCATGTTACGTATTCTAAGTATAAAAAAGTGCAAATAACTGAGTGGTTTGGGGAACGAGAAACTGTGGTTCATCTCAAAAAATGAGTTTGGTGTCACAAATGTGTGCAATTTAATAAAATTCAAGGATAAATTGTATAAACTATGTAAATCTACAACACGAGACCTCCACTATCCCTATCTTTCCACAGACAGCCGATGCAAGGAGTTTCCCTGCCCCCAAAACCCGTTGTTAACAACCAGACTTATATCAGTGAACTTTTGATCCACTACCTAGCGTGTTGAGTACCAAGACCATAGAGAAAATTACGGAATTGTAAGCATTATTCACTAAATTTACGAAAGTCTTTTATAGTACGGATTATCCGATTTTTTCGATTAACCGTTCAGCTTATTCCTTTCATTATCACGGATAATAGAGGTTTTACTGTACACACGAACTGATGTCAACAGAGCTACAGAGGCATAACCTTGAAACGGTGGAACCAAAAAGGTGTACTAGTATGGCCGTCAAATTACCCATAGTTCATCTTTTTTTCCGGTGTGTTTATCAGCTGTTTTGTTCATATTATTACGATTGCAAATTGTTTCGTGTTGTTGTGTGTTATTTCAAAAGTGTAGTCAATTTCAGCAAGTGTTACTTTTTTTAAATAAGCTAATATTCTGTTCGGCTCAACTGTAGAATATGTCCATTGATATGTCTTCCTATGCTTTAACATGTGAAGGAGTGCCAACATCCTTCATGATAAAAGAAAGAATGTGGAAATGAAATGTTCAGTCCATGTCACAACTATAACACTTTTAATAAATATACAGTGAAATGTACATTGATACAATAATCTGCTAATATTCCTGTTACCTCCACATCCTTTCTAAACCGTTTACGAATGACCGAAACCGATAGTACCAATTAAATATTTGGCGATTGGCGGTATTTCGCGGAGGATTATGGGGCATAGAAGATGTAGTTTGACGTCATATCCGTCGCACCGATATCAAGCATATTTATTTGGAATGCTCCCTCCTTTCTTTTTATCCTCTCAGGATAGAGGCAACCTCAACCTCATTCGATACGGCTCAACGCTTGGTTGCACTGACTTGCTTGTCTTGCATCTTGATCATAATAATAGATATCCGTGAGCAGGATTAAGATAAGATGTGTAACGCCTAAGTTATTGATTGTTGTCAGCTTACCGGTGATGATAATACATCAATATTATTTTCTTTGCTTACTTTATACTTTTATAAAGTATACTTATATTAAAACAATTAGGCCCATATTTTGTGAGGGGGGGGATAGAAGATATCCCTGGCAGGAATATTAGTGTGAATTTATGAGAGGGGGATAACTTTGCAACGGGGGGGGGAATCCACCTTATCCCCCCGTTAGTTCGCACCCTGCTTACTAGGACATACTCTGAAAAAGAAAATAAGTTCAGTTAAAATTTGATTTTTTTTTAATATTTTTGTTGTTTTCTACAACTTTGCAAAAGTGAAACTACCTTCTTTTTGCATGGAGCCCTTCGATTGTTCTTCCTCTGACACATATCGTCAAGTGAGATATATTTATGTATTTAATTTTTAACTGAACGTAATTTTTGTATAATGTATTTAGTATTGTTTACTGTCTATTAATTACTGTATTTATATTGTAACTATGACTCATTACTACTACTACTACTACTACTACTACTACTACTACTACTACTACTACTACTACTACTTTAAAATTGTATATTATCTCTACATAATTTATTTCACATGTAACAAACTACAACCCTAATATACCAAAGGGTAAAATAGGGTTTCAATATTAGGATAACAACAATAATAATCTCAAGGAATGGAAGAAAAAGAGAGATACGCTGAAGGGACTGAGGGGAAAATAGAGGAAGAACGAAAGAAGTAAAGAGACAAAATGAGAAATAAAGCAAAGAGGAAAAAGACGAAATGCACATAAAATAGAAGCAATATCTAGCTCTAGCCCGGAATACAGACAGTAGGTCCATAGAAAATTAGTCCAAAGACGTTAGGGCTATTTTTTTCGTCTAATAGCAGAAGGTATACAGATAGGCTATATGTCTACGAAATAAGGTCTACTTTACAGCATGATCTATCAAGAGAAAAGTCTACGAATATAATGTCTACTACTTTATGACTGAAGATATTAGAAACAGAAATATCAAAATACCGACAAATTGTTTCGTTTATTTCACTGCTTTGACACAAAATATAGATATAATCACTAATTTGCATTTTCATCTTCAGCCACAAACATGGCTGTTAACTGAGTGCATCTGTGAACGTGATGTAACTAAATATTCACTTTTTAGCGGCCCTCTAATCGTAGTTATTCCATCTCTGCATACTTTCGTAATGTCTGCACTGATTTACGACTTCATCATTCAACGAATGTGACGTGGTCTGTCGCTTATGCTGTGTTTGGCAAGCAAGGGGTCGTGGGTCGCAAATGTCAGCTAGGTACATTAGATATACTTAGTAGAATCTTTAGTTTTTTCTTTTACTGTGTGTGTACTTTCACTTTCAGTGAAAACATTACAATTCCATATTAGTCCCTTATTTTGAAACAAATGTCATCATGATGTAATTCAGTGCTAATGTATCGGAGTAGAGAGAAAGAAATAAATAAAGATATGTGGCAGATAGACAAAATCTTAAGGAAGATGGGTAAAGAGTAAATAACATGAGAGACAAATAAAAGAAGTCAAAAACTAACTACGATTAAAAGCAAGTCAGAAACTAACAAACGGAAGATGGCGTCAGTATAAAATCTGATTGTGTATAACTTCACAGTTCCTCGAACAGGGTAATAAATGAAAAAAGGTATTAATTAGTTTAAGGGATATTTAGACTGAGTTTTGAACCTCTTGCAATTTTAATCTGATTTCTTTCATTTTTAACTGTTAATTAGGTGCATTAAGAATAAAATTTTCAGGTCAATCAGGCTGTCAATTGAGAAGTTAATTTCATTAGTATTATATTCAAAAAGTTCTTGCGCATCACATTTAAATGCGCAAGTTCATATTTTTTTTTTTTTTTTGAACTCTGTTTCACGGGTAATATTTTAATATTGAAAAATTAACAATATTTAGGTTGCTTTAGGCATAATACATTTTTGAAAATCAGACTATTTATTTATTTATTTATTTATTTATTTATTTATTTATTTATTTATTTATTTATTTATTTATTTATTTATTTATTTTTATTGACGTAATATTCTTTTTAACACTTAATTTTCAAGATACTTAAGATTTTTCAACGTTAGACCTCAGATAATACAGGGTGTTTCCGAGGTGGTGTTACAAACTTTCAGGGATGATAGCGAAGGGCACATGTATCAATTTGAGATAAGAAACCATGGTCCGGAAATGACTGAGTCGAAAGTTATAAGCAAAATAGTTGTGTGGAAATGGAATTGTAATTTGGCACCACGTGCCCTCCTCCCCTTAACCTTTGGAACAGTCGTGGAAAGATGGTATGGGCCGGATGTCTCCTACGTGGGTACTTGCCCGATACAATCTTTGAGCTTGTCTACTGTTCCCATTGGCTCATCCGTATTCGAAAATCAGGTCTGCTTATTCCGCTCTCGTGTACTCCTCCATTTCACTAGGACTGATCGACTGGACACTGCAACTTGTACACATACACTGCTGTCTACAGACGTGCATATCAGGACCGACCATGTCCGTTACACATTACGCTATCTGCATTGCTTTAGTGTAGTTTCCTGTCCCCACCCCTCAGACAGCGCACTGAATGGAATACTGTAAGTAGAGAACGTAAACAACGTCAGATGAATACAGTATGTGTAAGATGTACAGATAAATACGCATAAATAAGGAGTACAGAGGAATAAAATTATTTCATTTCCACACAAATATTTTTGCTTATAACTTTCGACTCGGTCATTTCCGGACCAGGGTTCCTGGTCTCAAATTTATATATGAGCCCTTCGCCATCATTCCTGAAAGTTTGTAACACCACCTCGGAAACACCTTGTATATGCATGAGCACGTACGAATATTTTCATTAAATTTGGTAAAAACTGTATGCCATGAAATGTTTCTTATAATTTTTTTTTCTCGAAAAGGAAGCAAAACCGGGCAAAATTGTATTAAACGTTTTTGTTTGAAATATATCAAAGAATGACCCCCTGAAATTAATGAAATTAATTACGGTTCACTGTGTATAAGCAGAGGAAAAATGAAAGATGTCAGGAAGGAATAGAAAGTATCGAAAAAAATACGAAGAAATAACGTTTTCGAAGAGTTTGTAGTGTGTGTGACTGTTTCATTCTCTATCGCATCGCATTACGGTCTTAATGTAATGAAGTCGTCAGTAAAGAAACCAAAGCAGAGAGTGACCGCAGCTGTAAAAGAGGGCATGGCGCCAGCAACCTGTTTGACCGCACGTTTCTGCTGGCAGCATAACGTTGCTTCTTCACTTTCCGTCGTCGTACTTCAATTCAGTCACTTTCCTTAGTCTCATTGTTTCTGTTTCTTTGCTTGCGTCCAAGTTATGTTTCATGACTTAGCCTCTGTCACAGTTGTAAGCCCTGTAGTCTTAAATCTAGCTATAATCTCTGTTCCAGTATTTGATTTGGGCGGTGAATTTCCCATGGCGAATTATGTGAGGAGTTAATCAACGAACTGTAGATAAGTCTATGTGTAGGTTAAAAGTAAACACAGTTTTCGTTAGAGTCAGTTTAAGAAACTAACAGCGTCAATATTCGGTTTTAGATATAAAGAATTTTTTTACATTTATGACACTGTATAAATTGTATACATAGGTAAAACGAAACAAAATTATTCTTTTATAGTCCCTGAAAGGCCCTTAAGATGGCCGTAGTTCTCTAAAATATTATTTTAAATAATGGCGGGTACTTGACTGCAGATGGGATGGGATGGGATGGGATGGGATGGGATGGGATGGGATGGGATGGGATGGGATGGGATGGGATGGGATGGGATGGGATGAGATGGGATTATATATGGGATGAGATGGGATGATATATGGGATGAGATGGGATGATATACGGGATGAGATGGGATGATATATGGGATGAGATTTGATATGATATATGGGATGAGATTTGATATGATATATGGGATGAGATTATTTATATGTGTATGTGTATGTATTTATTCACACTGCAAATGGGGTAAATAGCCGGTGCAGTGGTAACTAAGTACACTCAATAATGACAATTAATAATAATAATACTCGTAATAATAATATTAGTATAATAATATTAACAGGGAGCATCCTAAATTAAATGAAGCACAATCAATTAAAATACCATTTAAAGTCAATTAAATTTGTATCATAACCCTAAATTCTAACTAAAACCCACGAGTATGATGTGTTCATACGTGCACAAGTACCCGCTGTCAACTCACTCACTGCACTGGAACTACGACACATATCACTGATACTATTCTGATTTCACTAACACTTCAGAAACATTTCATTATTCAAATACTTTGCACTACCACTATAAACTATAAAACTTCACTGACAAACACATTTTACTGACACAACACACTTCTTCACTGATACAACACTTCAAATAACAAAACATCAATTACACCCTTTAAATAGTGTGCATAATATACTACCGTCCATAGTAAAGTCCTTAAACCTATTTAAATACATTTTTGGTTATTGGCAAAGCCTTTAATAAGTCTGTAGGTAAAACATTCCAGTCCCTGATAGTACGATTGAGAAAAGAAAACTTTCCAGTGTCCGTCCTCTGTCTTCTTTCCCTCAATTTATATGAGATATGAGATGAGATTATATATGAAATATGATATGAGAATAGATATGAGATATGAGATGAGAATAGGAATGACATGAGATTAGATATGAGAAGAGATGAGATACGAGAAGAGATTAGATATGAGATACGAACTGAGATTGGATATGAGATGAGATTGAATATGATATGAAATGGGATTGGATGTGATATGAGATTAATATGAGATATGGTATGCGATTAGATAAGAGAAGATGGAGATTTGTTGGGATGCCACAGGGGGACGAGAGATCCTGGAGAAAATTCTTAGACCACGACGGGATTGCCCAACACAAGTTATAAATCAGGGGTAAGTCGGGAATCGAGCCAGGATCCGCAGGATTTTAAGTCAGTGCTCTAGCCACTAGATCGCTGTGGCGACGTTCTAAAAAAATATAAACAGCTTTTATTAGTGAAATTCTTTCTAGGAACTGCAAGTGACAATATCGCACTCGAAGAGCGTAAATTGTTTCCCAAAAATTTGAGTAACTTAGTAATTAAAAAAGTATAATTTTTCTTCGCGCAAGTTTTTTCTTATAAAATGACATCTCACGAACTCAGAATGGGGCAAATTACACATAGGCCTATACAGTATTACTTAATTTTTTAGATAATGAATAATCTATTAGCTATTTAAAACTAAAACTATTAATGATGAAGGATGGATAGAACAGAGAAAAATTCTCTCCGACACCGGCATTCTAACCCGGGTTTTCAGCTCTACGTGCTGACACTCTATCCACTAAGCCACACCAGATTTCAGTTCCGATGCCGGATCGAATCCCCTCAGTTTAAGTTCTGCCTCTCAGTTGTCCCTTTGGTGGCCTACCCTCACAGAATATGTGACAGTGGCACAATGTCCAACGCACTATGTATGGGTGCACTCATTATGAATGACTAAGTGGCCGGGATCCGACGGGATGAGCGCCGTCTTGAATCTACGAGTATATCGGAACGAATCACCTTTCTAATCCGTGGGTAAATTTCACAGAAACAATTAGTTATAAACAGTCTGATTTGAAGTACTCTTCATTACTTGAAAATAAGTGGAATATAGTATATTTTTATAAACAGCTACAACTTTTATAACATATAAATATAAACTATTAACAATTTAAAACTCATTGTTTGGTAATAGAAGAATTACTTTAGAAATTGTTACTGTATACGAAAAGCTACGTGAAACTGTGCAGACTTATTTACACACGCCTACACACTCTATAGAACTTTTTGACTTTATAAGGGAAAGTCTTTTTATATGCAATCCAAATCCAAAAGTTCATGCTCTTATTTCTGTGTACGGTAAAGAATTTCATCAATGTATGTATTTTGAATAATAGTTAAAGAAAATAAACAAGTGGTACAGGGACACCATTTTATTTTTACTTACATTTCTAATATTAACCTGGCTATGCCTTTGAATCAACGGTTGAGAACCGGAAACACCGTTTGCTACCCCCTTCCACGACTGGAGTTCGATGATACTGGCGTAATATACAAACACATTACTTTACTAGGTATAGGACGGAAGAAAAGTAGTTCATCCATTTACGTAAACTAGGAAATATCACGCTTTTGAGTTTGATAATTTTCATTAGGTTTTTGTTTAATCAAAATACAGTACAGTATTTACAATGAGTGTTTTTACTCACGAACTGAGCTGTCCATGCGGACGTATTCATTATGCAGTGTATATTATATTATCTACAGCACATTAGCGTACAGTAGGGTATAGAGAATGAAGTTAAATTGAAAAATAATCATAATATGGACATTTAAACACATTTTTCAAAATGGTGGCCGTTCATTTCGATAAAGGCTTCAGTTCTAATGTGTGTAATTCCAATTACCAGTTTCGTCCTTCGTACTAGTAACTCGTGTTGAAATAATTCTGTACTTTATAAAAGAGTCCCTTACTTACTGTAAATTCAATCTTCACTTCTGCTCGATCCGAAAAGATAAAATTACTCAGACATGCTACATGTCCAAGTGGTTATGTCGCAGGATCATAGAAAGGGGGGAAATCACGTGACAGTTAATTACTTAACGAGCCCCTTTTATTTAAGTTATTTTAAACAGTTGTATGGGTATAATATTACGTAGACGTCCAATTCCTAACAGAAATTAATGTTCTCAGAAAAGAACTAAGACAGTCCAGCCACTAGCCTTTACAGAGAGGCGAATAGAAGCAGGTGGGGAAAACGGAATGCGACGTGGGCAAATGGACGACAGTAGGCCTACCTGTGCGAAAATGATGCAATATTGAAAGCTCTTTCGTCACTGGAAAACGTGAACATATTTTTGAACGTACTGTTTACTATGACCGTAAGGCTACTATGACTGTATATGCCGTCTTGGATCTGTGTGGAGGACGGTTGAACTTAATTAGTAGAAGGGGTGGGAGTGAAGTACATTCAAAAACTGAAGTACAATAAAAATTGAAGTAAAAATACATTGATATCGCTGTACATACTGTAATTGATATCGTAATAAAATAACAATTGTTTAATGGTTTTCAAATAATATTGTATTAAAATAAATAAAAATCTGAGACTATCAGTTATTTAATTTTCCTTTAAAATATATTTATTTTCTAAAACAACCATGGAGGAAGAGATAATTCGAAAGGAAACTGAAAGGAAGGTAGAGAGATTCCACGCCACATGAAATTTGCACTCTACAATGTATCTAATTCAGATGTCAGGTAGAATTATAGCTCAATTAATACATGCAATTCCCTCACCTAGTTGGCCGCGTTCCAGTCGTGGCTCGTATAAAGAATTTATTCACTTCCGCCATATGAAGGTGGAGGTGCACGTAGTCAGGGAAGTACTTCAACATTATTGCAGAAATCTTGCATCAGAGAACATTCTTATTGCTACTGAAGCCGTGCTCGCAGTCGAAGTTAATAAAAGTGATAGGGGAGAATGGGGTATATTTGAATACTTTTTCTATTTACATTTTTTATTCACATTCATTATCAATTCTTTGAACTTTAAATGACACGCATTATAAGGCATTGCTTAATAAACGCGTCAGAATTTTATATTTGTGACCCGTTGCGCGAAAAGGGACCTAAAGTCGTGAAAGGAAATTTTACAGGAAAACAAAATAACGAATTTGCGGCATAAAACTGCATTTCTATGTTTTTACATCTTGCGCTACCTGTAGGCTTTTTTTACATACTAAACTAGGACGTAGTTTTAAATGAGCCGTTCAGAGCAGAAGTGGTATAAGTCAAAACTGGGTAATGAGGTTTAAACTAAAAATTCTGTAAAATACAGCGCAAAGTAGCAATTAATATGTCCTTCGTGCTATCCACTAGCTACTAATAGTTTAAATAAAGTGAATATTAATTGCTACTTTGCGCTGTATTTTACAGAATGTTTACATTAACCCTCATTACCCATTTTTACTTACACCACTTTTGCTCTGAACGGCTCAAATATGTTGTTGTTTTCCAATGCCAGGCGTTTGACAATAAAGTCATTTGACCTCTTGCACTCCAATATTTCTCAAAGATATTATCATGGTCAGCTACTGAAGCACAGATTTTGAGGTGTTCCGAATCCATTTCTTGGTTTGAGTTGCACAATGGGCAGTTAGGGGACTGATATATTCCAATTCTATTCAGGTGTTTGGCCAAACAATCATGGCCTGGTGCCAAAATAAATGCAGCTACAGACGAGTTTCATGGTAAATCGGGAATTAACTGTGGATTATGATGCAGAGAGTTCCATTTTTTCCCTTGTGATTATGTTATCAAATTTTGTTTGTTGAAGTCTAAGTATGTAGATTTAACAAATCTTTTCACAGAGTAATATGTAGATTTAGTAACAGGTCTGTAAGTAGCAGTGCTGCCCTTCTTTGCTAATGCATCCGCATTCTCGTTTCCCAGGATTCCACAATGGGATGGTATCCATTGGAATACAATATTTAAATCTTTCTTATAGTTGCTAAGGAAACAAATGGAAATTTTAATTTGCATTTTTCTCGAAAAGAGCATAATGTAATATCAATATTCAGTAAGTAATGTATTAAAAAACTATAACACCTAGAATCATCAATTTTTTTAAATGTTCAGCATTTCATCCTCTTTTTGAAACCACAAAAAAACATGAAAAATCCGACTTTAGGTCCCATTTCCTGCAACTAGTCACATTTGCAGAAATTACATATATCTGAAAAGTAAATTAAGTCAGAACTAACTCTTGTAACATGTTCAAAACTGTCCTATGTATGGAGAACCTTTGAGCAGATATGGGACACTTTTGAATAATGTCCGAATCATCTGTTAAAGTACTAATTAACACTAAAAATGTCACGTAAAGAGCACTACTATGGTTACATTATTTTTCTTTAAAACTACTGAAGTCCACATCAAAGTGTTTCATTGTCATAGTGCGAGCACTTTCTCCTGAATTCTCTGGTTGTGTGAATTTAATGACAATATCACTGTTGTCTGTCTTATAGCAGTTTTCAGTTTTAGGATAAGTAAAGTTCCACGTTTGTCGAAACATCTGCATAAACCTGACATTGTCCATCTACTTCATCCACTTGTCCAGCATAGAGAACTTTAGTTTCCTTTGTTGCATATTACGTCAGAAAGAAATTTATTCGATGTCATTTCTTTCTACGGCTACCATATCTTGTAGAGTCCCACATAAACCTGACAGTGTATATGTAGCTCTTGACACACTGGTGTTCTCAGGTTCTATCATTCTGAGTTGTATGCTTGCAAGTTAAATGACTAGCATAATCATATGATAATTGACGTATATTTGTGTGTGTGCCATAATTAATCTCATTACTTTTAATAATATAATTAACTAATTCAGACTCCTGCTCCTCGGTGAACACCTGTTGGCTCGTGTATCGCGAACCATATTTTCCACCTATGTCATCAACTTCTTAAACATCTTCATTTGGTACAATAATGACGTGTGAGACATGCCATACTTCGGAACTTCAGCTCTTAATGAGCGTTTTCCTTCACTGGCAGACCTTGATGCTTCCTGAATAACTTAATTGTATTGTATTGTATTGTATTTATTAACCGTAGCTCAACTGTAAGTGACTCATACGTGCGCCAAAAGACAGTATCTCAACATGAATTTCGCAGTGTGTAATATCTCAGAAAGTTGTTTTTGGCACTTAGCACATTTAGAATGTTAGGTCCTCAATTGTGAAAACAATTCTGCAGTGCCTGGGAAAAGTGACATAAGTCAGTTTCCACAAACCTTTTTTGATAATTTATTGACAACTTACACTGGTTTATGTCGATTTGATTTTTTTCTGTGTGAATTATTGTGATGGGAGAAATACTTATGTCTCTTTTTCAAAGCGAGCAGATGTTCCTAAGTTGTCAATAAATTATCAAAAAAGGTTTGTGGAAACTGACTTGTGTCACTTCTCCAAGGCACTGCAGAATTATAGTTATAGAAAACTTCAGATTTATTTATTTATTTATTTATTTATTTATTTATTTATTTATTTATTTATTTATTTATTTATTTATTTATTTATATGTTTATTTATTTATTTAATTAATTTCTTTGTTTATTTGTTTTGTTTTCTTTTTTGTTTTGTTTTGTTTTGTGTTGTTTTGCTTGCTTGCTTGCTTGGTTTTGTTTTGTTTTGTTTTAATTGTTTTGTTTTGTTTTGGTTTGTTTGTTTGTTTGTTTAATTAATTTATTAATTATTTTATTTATTTATGTTTTTATTTATTCATTTATTTATTTATTTATTTAATTTCTTTGTTTATTTGTTTTGTTTTCTTTTTTGTTTTGTTTTGTTTTGTTTTGTGTTGTTTTGCTTGCTTGGTTTTGTTTTGTTTTGTTTTGGTTTGTTTGTTTGTTTGTTTGTTTAATTAATTTATTAATTATTTTATTTATTTATGTTTTTATTTATTCATTTATTTATTTATTTATTTATTTATTTATTTTGCTAATAATTGTAACATAAAATATATTATATGCAGAAAAACTTTAACTCGCCCCAGAAAGAGAAGAACTCGTGTTCAAGGGCGGATTCCTGAATTGAAATTAATAATTATATAATACAATTTGTCTTATGTCTACTATGTAATTATAGTACCTATATAAATTTAAATTTACAATTTTTCAATTTTTATAAAATCCATACATAACTTTTTAAATTTAATACTAGAACTATTAGAATTGACAAGATTAGGATATTTAAATATAAATTTGTTATATATTCTTGGGCCTAAATTACTACTATGATTAAATACTGTAACAGTGTTGCATTTTCGTTAAAACAATCTTAAAGAATTCATACCTTTTGTTTCATAACTATGAGAATACAATTCAAAATTATTTCGATTTTATGTATGAATTTTATTAATACAATATAATAATTGTCATATATATAATAATAATTATAATAATAGAATAATTGTTAATTTTCGTTATTTGAATTCTGTCATTAAGATACGACTTTATTAAGTTTAAAGCATTACCTTTGATTCCTAATAAGTCTAATTTCTCAATTAAGATATCATGTTTCACTGTATCAAATGATTTTATGTCCAGGAAAATACCAATACATTTGTTACCGTGATCAAATTCTCTAACAATTTTTTTAGTAACTTGATATATTGCATTATCTGTACTGAATCGTTTTTCGAAAACCAAATTGATTATCACTTAATATATTATGTTTATCAAGATAATTCATTAATCGAGCTTTAATACATTTTTCTAGTAATTTTGAAATACATGAAAGTAATGATATTGGTCTATAATTGTTCATATTTCTTTTGTCTCCTGTTTTAAAAATAGGTTTCACAATTGCATTTTTTAATTTATCTGGGAATTTGCCATTTAGAAAACATAAATTAAAAATATGAGTTAGAGGTTTGGCAATATAATTTCTTCTTCTTCTTCTTCTTCTTCTTCTTCTTCTTCTTCTCCCTTCAAGGTTTAGGTGATATCACCTGTTCCGGTCTCTATCGTCCAGCCACCTCTTGCGAGGTCTACCCAGATCCCTTTTCCCGATCGGGCGATAATTCATTATCTTCTTTGGTAGCCTATTCTCTGCCATTCTGTCAACATGATCTTTCCATTTTGTTTTAATTTCTTCTACCATGTCGTGTACTGAGAAAATATTTAAATCTGATCTTATTGTTTCATTTTTTATTTTATCGGCTTTAGTGCATCTTCTTACGTATCTCATAAATTTCATCTCTGGCAATATAATTTATAATATATAATATAAGATATATTGCTGGTGCTGCTCTTGCAGCTGATGATTATGATGATGATATCAACAATAATTACTGACAATTTTGAATATATACAGTATATATATATATATATATATATATATATATATATATATATATATAT
Organism: Periplaneta americana; assembly: GCF_040183065.1. Classification (NCBI taxonomy): domain Eukaryota; kingdom Metazoa; phylum Arthropoda; class Insecta; order Blattodea; family Blattidae; genus Periplaneta; species Periplaneta americana. Next base: position 38,578,538 of record NC_091119.1, on the reverse strand, counting down.
CAATCAAGAGCCGACACTGTTAATTGGCAAAATAGCATTCACAGACGTCACAACGCCATGTCCTCATGCGTCTTGAGGCGAGAGGAAACCGCTTTCCACGTCTTGTGTAACCCGGTGATCTGCAGTGATAGAGGTGTGCACACGCCAAGTTTCGTTTTCATTTCCATCCCGTCGCGTGAGCCGCAGTCATTATTTCGGGCGCTGTGTTAGCCCCTCGCTTTACGACACCTCCATCGCAATTACGACAGTCCGTCTTCGGCCAACCCCAAAATTACTGCATCTAAGTGGAGAGAGGCTGCTCTCAAATCATTTTTAGTATATCTTAAGCCGTATCACATCGTATCGTTGTGTACAATTCAGGTGACGTTATGGTATACATCAGGGACTTCCAACCCGCGACCCGTCGGCCTATTTTAAGAGGCCCGAGATGAAATATTGTAAAGGATTAACTATTATAGTACATTATGCAACGAGCCTATAATGGTAGTAATTAAGACGCGAGTATGTTTATTAAACGAGCGCAAGCGAGTTTCATAATTTTCATAGGCAAGTTTCATACGACTTTTTATGCTCGACCATATTTCTAACTCGAAATTATTCTTAAATATTCATATTATTCTTATCTGACTAGGGAGCGGAAGTGACCTTGTGCAATATCTCGTAAATTGTGAGATGTGCGCAGACGCGAAAGTATTGATTTTTTCCGAGGAACAATGTCATTGACGTTGATATAATCTAGGGAATAACATGAACTAATTTTGATATAACCTGGAAATTGATTTAGACATTGAAAAACGAGATGGCAAATTGAATTTATTTGAATATTATTTACAATTAACGCTAATTATTATAGTAACAGAACATAACCTTCTGCGAAAGTATTGGATTTCCAGCCTCCGTGAGTTTCGCTAGTTGTTTTTCGATTGCATATCCGAGAATAATCGATACTTGCGCTTTCATATTGCTACAATGGTGCTTTCTGATTGGTGGAAAACCTGAACTTTAATGAATAGGTATACTTTAATGAGGTCCATTAAAGGGCTGCTACCAGGTGTATAATTACTACATTTCGGCATGGTCGAGCATAAAGTTATTTAAATGAAGCAAACAACAACTTCACTGTGTTAATATTTAAATTGTGGTGTTATTTTACCTGATTGACTAGTTTCGATGTAATTTCCATCATCCTCTTAATTTTAATGAGTTCCTTTGGCTTCTTGTCAACGTATTCCGAATCTCACCGGACCGGTGGACAACAATGACGTCACGCTGCAGCGAAATAGGAACAAAACTGCTGGAAGGTTTGATAACTATCATGGCGGCGGTGTACAAGTTGTTTTCTGTGCTAAGCTAGCAAAATTTGTGAAATTTCCGTACTGCCATCTCGTTGAAAGAAAAGAGAGCATAAACAATTTATTTCTTGAACCGGTAGTAATAACTGGTCCGTTGACATGTTCGCTCATAAGCCATTAACATATTGTTTTTACGTTGTGCTCATTACAAACAGCAGAACACACCGCCATGACACAACAGTGTTCGATGTCATTCGTCTGCTAATTACCGCCCTATACAAGAACCAATCAGATTCACTGATGGCGGCTGATGGAGACTGCCACCACCTCTGCAAGCTGATGGAACCGGTGCGACACCGGTGGAGCATCAGTGACGTCATCGTTAAAATTCGGAAAACCGTGATGCCACTGCTCAGCGCTGAGAATCGGAGTACGCTGGTTATAGTGAGGTGTATTCATGACTGGTAGTGTTGTAACGAAAAGGATGTGTATTCTGAAATTTAACTAAGTGTTTGAGGATGTGTTTTAGGTGTGTTTTTGTGTGTCTATAAATTTCGTACTGTTCAAGAGTACGATATTGAGTTTCTGGTTTTTTTGGTGAATGTGTACTATTTTCATGTCAGTTTCTATGTTTCTGCAGTTGTGATTTGAGTTTGTATTCTGCGTAGGGTTGCCAACTTTTTTTTTAAGAAAATACGGGAGACTAAGGAATCGACAAAATTTCATATAGAAAATAGGCAAATTTTTCGGTTCATATTACTAAAAAGCAACTTTATTCTACACTTCGGCAGCTAGGATTAAATAAAGAATAATTTGAGTCAGATTTATGTCTCGCGTAATAGTTGAATTCGACTGCAGTTTTCAGCTCTGATTTGATTAGATGTGTCGTGCTCCTGTTTCAAACATCTGTCCAATTATTGTTCATGAGATGAAACATCCACTTTGTATGTGCATCACTACTTGATATGCTTAGAACAAAACTAGCCGGTTTTTCCAAATTTATAACATTAACACGGTTTGATTTTAAACGGGTGAGCACTAAAATCTATTTCTGACGAGCATTACCTTCTAAAAAGAACTGCACGTTTCAATGTGTCTGTTGAATAACAAAGTTTATCATATAAATTATCATCATTCATGACAAAATCAAATGTTTAGAATAAAGATTTTCACATTACACAAAAATAAGAGAGAAAACTGCTCGAAGAGAAGAAAAATACGGGAGCCGGAAGTCTTTTAAAATAAAATTTCGGGAAATATGGGAGGATTGGCAACCCTAGTTCTGCGTAGGTTGAAATGTTGTGTGATGTAGTTATGGCTGTGATATGTAGCTTGGAACATGTTTGAAAAGATCTTCGAGTTTGTCCAATGTAGAAGTCATTATAACTATTGCATGTTTGATTATTTACACGTGCCAGGTTTTATTTGAACTGGAAGTTGCAGACCTTCAAAATGGTTTAATATTAAAAGACAAGTTCTTAGTACGGTATCATCAGTTGTTGATTTCTATGCTATGTACGTTTCTCCAAAAAAAAAAAAATATCTGAAATATGAAAATGCATTCTTAATGCTGTTCATATTTTGGTAGCACTTGTTTGTGTGAACAGCTGTGCAATGAAATGAAGCATGTGAAATCAAGAATAAGAACCGGAATAATAGATTCTGCGATTCGCAACAAACGATATAAAGCCGGACAAGGATAAACTGAGAGTACTGCAGGAAAAGATCGTAAAATTTCACTTTAATAGAATACATTAAAACAATTGTCAAAATTTGGCTATGATTTCCAAACTTTTTGTACAATTTCGTATTATTTGTTTTTTAAACATATTGGGCTATATGATTCCTAATGTTTTGAAAATTGACTTAAAAGTTTAATTGAATTTTTCTTTAATCCGGCCCTTAACCTCACTTAGCGAATGCGGCCCGCTGACAAAAAAGGTTAGAAACCCTTGGTATACATGGTATGGATTAGGAGTGTAGGCTGAGAAAAGCCACGCGAATTTATATGTATAATATTACTCAATAAATACTTCTATCTATCCTTTGCTATCGCTAACACCAATTTCATTGACTCTAAAATCCAGTAGTTGATATAGCGTCGTTAAATAATCAAGTAAAAACCTAAACATCTGGCATCTCCGAATACTGTAGCTTAGTAACCGTTATTGGCATGAGGAAGCGGGTAACTTTACCTAGTTGACAGTCGCTGTTAAGATGTGAAAAAATTTCAAAACAAGGTCATCATAAAGTAGAAGTGAAATAGTCTTCCCGCAACGCTCTACCTTGCCGCAATGAAATAACTGATGAGTCATGTGTTATTGTAACGCGTTAGATATTTTTTCTTTAGACTTTCTTTGGTATTTAACAAATTACTGTTATATACAAAATTGCAGTTACTGTTAACGGTTTTCTTTACATCCACGACAGGGTTCCCAGACGTGCTGGATTTCCAAGGATTGTTCTGGATTTTAACGGTATGTTCTGTGTCGAGTTATATTTGTCCCAGAAAGTCAAATAAATTGCAAAAATACAATTTTTGCTCATGTCTATGAACTTATTTCTAAAATTCCATAGTCATTTTTTCAAGATTCTGTCCAACCTATGTTCAACGTCGTCGTTAATAATAATAATAATAATAATAATAATAATGATTTATTTTAGCTGGCAGAGTTAAGGCCGTAAGGCCTTCTCTTCCACTCAACCAGCAAAAAGTGTATATAGGGTAAAGGTTGGTAATATCGTGATAACTCAAAATAAAATGCAGTTTTCTCCAAAACAAAATTTCATAATATAACTAAATTGACACTGATGGAAGTTCAGAGTGTTCCTTACACATACATTATAGAATAAACATAAACAATTTTAAGACTTCGGAGGAAAAAGTTAATTGATTAAATGAAATTATACCTAGTAATATCGTGATATACAGAGTATTATCGTGATAGATGTTTGGTAATATCGTGATAATTCTTTTAACTTAGACTGCAAATATACAAATTCAAATTAAACTTAATTAAAGCTTGGAACATTAGCTTTCAGTCAACATAGTATCTAATACGAAGTCCCTTTCAATCAAGTAATATTGCCAACCTTACAATTAAAGACACTGAAAGGTCCTTGCAAACTGAACACTTTAAGCACTAATCACTGTCGTCATCTGAGAATTCCACGGATTTGTCGCATTCAAAGCACATGAACTGGGGTGAATCATCAGCATTAGCACATAGTTAATGATACCATCTTGTGCAAAATATGCACTGAATCCACTGTGCCCCATTACGAGCTGCAACATCTCTTGAATACATGCCATGACACACTTTGCAAGCAGTTTCATTCTCTTCAGAACTAGACGATGAAGGCTCTGTCGAGGGAGCTGCGTTTGCTGCTTCTGTCTTCTTTGGTCTACCACGAAATCTTTTCTCTGGTAGTGGAGTATGCACTCTGGCCTTTGGATCTACATTTCTGCGGCGCTTTCCAGCATTACCATCAGAGCATTTGGGCAATCACAAACTGTTCCTCACAATCCCGTTGGCACTGTCTGATGGAAGTGTTGCTGTTCGAGTTTGACTGGAATCTCCATCTCCAGCTATTAGGCGAGAAGATGTAATTGCTTCAGATTGTACTGCATTGCGATTCATGGGATAAATTCCAGCTTTTCTAAATCCATTTCTAATCGTTTCTGCACTGAATTCAATTGCATACGGCACAGAAAACTTGCCGAAGTCGAATCTAGTTGGAGCACCTACAGGATTGTTATGTTTGTAACGTTCAAGTTTGTTGGCCCATGCATTCTTCAGTGATTTATAAACGCTGAGATCTAGTGGTTGAAGAATGTGGCTGCAATGACTCGGAAATGTCATCAAGTGGATATCATTTTCACGAGCAAAATCAACGACGCCTATTCCCACATGTGATGCGTGCGAATCTAATAATAGCAACACTGGTCTGGCTGGTGAAATGTTCCTTACAAAGTGATTCATCCATTTTAAGAAAAGTTCTGAACTTATCCAGCCATTCTTCGATGCACTGATTAGTGATCCTGTTGGAGCGTCTTTGTCCAAACCATTTACTAGTCTCACGCCTTTAAAATTATCATAGGCGGAATTGCTGTTCCAGAGGCACTACAGAAACCTAATACAGTTTGTGTTACTCCCTTCTCCGCGAATGTCTTGCTGTAAATTATTTTATTTCCTGTTTCCGCGACGATTTTCGAAGGCTTCACCACAAAAGTGACTCCTCTCTCGTCACAGTTAAACATTATTTCTGGCTTCTGTTGCAGCTGAAGCTTGGGTACTGTCTGTTCCAGTTTATCGTAGAAGTCCTCAATTTTTTCTTCATTAGCTGTAACAGTTCGACTTACTGCTAACTTTTCTGGTGCTCTCAGTGATAAGCCATATCTTTGTCTGAATGACCACCACCAAAATGGTCCTGTTTTTTCTCTGTCTTCATTAAATGAAGACGTTTTTGAAGTGGCTTTCGACAACTCAAATCCAAGACGCTTTATTTGTGTCACATTCAGCCCAAAACCTAATTCTTGCATTTCAATTATATACTTCATTAGGTAGCATGAACGGACGCCTGAGTTTAGGAACTTCAAATGGCCCGCCCTCTCCAACATCAGCATTTCCAACGTTACGACTAATATGAACCTTCAGTATACTCCAGGGTACACCACACTCCTTTGCTGGTTTGTATATAGTCCAATTATCATTCAACACCTTTTTCACAGCATTTTGTAGGTTGACAACACTGTACGTTCGTCTTTTGTTGACTTTCCTATTACCGTTGCTAGCAGAAGACGGAACGGAACTGTAAGGAAGAAGGCATAATTCGTAAGCCTCCCTCCGTCATATGTATCAAGCTACATAAACTGCTTGCAATCTAAAAAATCGAGAAGATGTTACACTTGTATAAAATCGTCAGAGTATGTGTCTATACAGCATATTAAAGACGTACTGCTAATATATCGACAGACACTAATTTTTATGTTTACTCACCTGGTTTTACAACACTTTTCATTCTTTGTTGAAGCCTGTACACTCATACGTGCCTTCTCCTGCGGCGCCATTATGCTCAATAAAGGGCCACTGCCTGTCGGTCGGACTGCCTTGACAAACGCGCTTCTATTCCAATTGGTAATCCCATGGTAGACTTTCAAACATGGTATCACAATATTACTGCTATCACGATATTACCAACCTTTACCCTACATATGCATGAACTTACAAAGAATCCAACAATTTGATTTAGATGAGAGTTACATGTATACAAAAGTTATTTACAAATTAAACAACAAAATACTATGAACTATTAATTAAACACTGAAATAAACTGTGTAGCAGAATTAAACTAAAATACATAGAATGTTAATATATTTCAAATAATATTAGATAATAGAAAGAGATTATTACGAGACAATTAAAATACAGCACAATCAGGATGATGTCTAAAGAAAAAAGTAACAATGTAGTCAGTGATAGTTTAAATCAGTATGATTGGAGTGAAATGCTAATAAGGTTATCTTTTAAGCTGTTCTTAAAGGTGTTTATTGTCTTGCAGCCCCTAATACTTTGTGACAAGGAATTCCATTGACGCGAGGTGGATATTGTAAAAGATGATGAATAAGAAGATGTTCTATGAAGAGGTATACTTAGCGTGCCTCAGATAAGTGATCTGGTATTTACGTCGTGGTTAGAGTATAGATAAGAGAAACGAGACGAAAGGTAATTTGGTGTTGAAGTGTGCAGAATTCGAAAGAGTAAAGACAAAGAGTGTAAAGTTCTACGTTCTTTAAGTCGGAGCCACGAGAGACTTGCGAAGGACGGTGATATGTGATCATACCGTCGGATGTTGCACACGTATCTGACGCACATATTCTGAGCTCGCTGTAACTTGACTGACAATTCAGAACTTAGGTCACTTAACAAAACGTCACAATAATCGAAGTGCGGCGTTACTAGGGTTTGCACTAGGGTAAGTTTCAGTTGCTGGGGCAAGAAGTTTCTCAAGCTACTCAAACAGTGAATGGAGGAACAGATTTTTTTTATCGTTTCTTTAACTTGAAAATTCCAACTTAGATTATTATCAAAAAGGAAGCCAAGATTTTTTACGACAGATGAATAAGGGATTAGCGTGTTGTTAAGGGTAACAACTGAAAGATTACTGTTATTAAGGGAGTTAACTAAACGCTTATGTCCAATAATTATGGCTTGAGTCTTACTTGGATTAAGTGCGAGTCCGAAATTGGCCGCCCAAGTGGAGACAGTGGCTAGGTCACAATTTAACTTGTCAATCGATTCATTGATCGTATTGGGTCTGGAATGTATGTAAAGTTGTAGGTCGTCGGCATAGAGGTGATATCGGCAATACTGTAAGTTCTTTGATACGTCATTAATGTAGATAGAGAAAAGTAGTGGTCCTAATACGGAGCCCTGCGGCACTCCCGCCTTTGTGCATCTCCATTGGGAGAATTGATTATCAAGTGAAACACACTGTTGGCGGTCACGTAGGTAGGAGTCCATCCAGCTCAAGGTATTGTCTGACAGGTGCAAAGCCTTCATCTTTGCAAGAAGCAAGTCGATATCAACAGAACCAAAGGCATTGCTGAAATCGAGAAGAGTTAGTGCCATTACTTCACCCCTATCCATAGCTTCACGGATGTCCTCAGTCACTTTAAGTAGGGCTGTAGTAGTGCTGTGTCCATGCCTAAAACCCGATTGATAGTCGCTGGCGCCTTCTATTGGGTTGTATTTAAATAAAAACGATAATATCATAGTAGCCTATGTATTAGGTATTGTACAGGATCTTTACTTTTTACTCCCTTTGGAAGTTGATTTTATTATTCATAGGATTTAATTTTTTAATTTTATTGGGTTATTTTACGACGCTGTATCAACATCTAGGTTATTTAGCGTCTGAATGATATGAAGGTGATAATGCCGGTGAAATGAGTCCGGGGTCCAGCACCGAAAGTTACCCAGCATTTGCTCGTATTGGGTTGAGGGAAAACCCCGGAAAAAACCTCAACCAGGTAACTTGCCCCGACCGGGATTCGAACCCGGGCCACCTGGTTTCGCAGCCAGACGCGCTGACCGTTACTCCACAGGTGTGGACTATTCATAGGATATATGTAAATACTGTATCGTTCATTTTTCTCTGTAGGTCAGGTTGTAATACGTGATGTCAAAGCAAGCGCATTTTTCTGACCTTGACGTCGTGCGCGGGCAGCAAGCGCTAAGTATGGATAGAGTAAGGGTTGTGTATATGAATAAGAAAACAGTGGTGCACAAACTTCAAACGGAACGTGAAATTTTATGTCTTTATTTTTATATGGCTTCTTTCTGTTTAACATTATCTATATTGTCTGTAAAACAAAAGCAGTAACACTGATTTCTTAATATTGCAGTTGTGTTTTAAATCTTAATAACATATAGAGAGTTAAGAAGAAATATTCACTTAAATTCCATAGTAGTATAATATTATACTGTATTAAGTGGACGAAACACATTATTCATAAAGAAAGTGATATTCCAAAGAAAGAGATAGAGTATGACATCAATAAACTAATCAAAACAATATTACAGTACAAAGCAAAGTTACCTAGATACTGTATCTGTTTTAAGTGTAACTAATATTACGTAACAAAACTCTTATCGCATTATGCTTTTAAGGTGATATTTGTGAGCAACTTCCTAGCATCAGAATGTTAAATTATTTTCTCGAAATCTCCTGAAGCTATAGAGCTGACATTTTCACAACGCATGGTCACGTATCTTTTGCTTATGATGTAACAGTAGTTGCTTTGTTAATTCATTTCCTTACAAACAATTTCCATGTCAATATTTTCAAAATTTTCAGTACACTATCTTCAGTAATACGTATATACGGTATATTAGATTTAAGAAAACATTCTGTAAGTCTACTAAATAAATAGGCCTATACCTGAAAATTTCACTTTCCTATACGAAAAGTTGAGAAAATATTTATTTTGAATAAAAAAATCAAACTTGTGAAAAATAAGCATTAAAATTAAAACTTACATTCTTATAATGCACTTATACTTCTAAGGCAAATCTAAAAATTGACATGGATACAGTTTTAATAAGTTCTCTTCCCTTTATCCATTGAATCAGTGCTGGCCATCCCTGAATATAGCTCGACCAAGCGGCATGTACCACCTCTTTCATCTGTCTCTTTCCTTTCCTCTGTAAAGCGCTCAGGCTCTCCTAGGCTCTAAAGCGCACACTTGCTCCTGTGGGCATCAATTGACATGCATGCTGTAATATGACTTTTTTCCTGACTTTATCAGTAATTGTAAGGAAGTTTCATAGAGTAGCAAAAAGAAACAAAATTCAAAGTTTGGCCCTATATAATTAGTTGAAATACATAAAACGAATAAAATCAGTTGTATTGTAAGTTGAATTAATTAAAATATGTAGCCATATTGAAGTACGAAGTAATATCATCGCAATGAGAGAATCTGGCACGCCATTCTTGAACTATGAAGCAGCACATCTTAAAGAGGTGGCCAGCAAGGTCTCCAGTTTACTACAGTTACTTTGCCCACTTTACAGAGCTTCAGTAATTATTCAGGGAAACTTGTTATTTTTTAGATCTTTCTTGCCTAGTTTTCAGAATTCTGTTAGATAATTTCAGGATGTTTGTAGATATTTAGTTGTCTTCTCACACGTACTCATTAGCTATTGACGGTAAATTATTTACCATTTTGGGAATAAAAGATAAAAATATCTTCCTAAATACGCCATGAAGGCACTTGGGAGGCTTGGAGGTAGAGCTTCATACCTTATTGACCTCCTTTTACCCGGGAAAGACTCGGTACTTAGTTTGATTGGAGGCTAAGTAAAACTCGGGGCCGTTCTGGAAGTGTTGCCAACGAGAAAATCTCGTACCAGGCGGGTTTGAACCCAATATCTTCCAGTCTGTAGCCAGTTGCTCTACTGAGATATCCGGTCGTCCCATTTTCAAAATATTATTACCTTTTTTTTTTAATATATTTTCAGATAAGTTGTAATAAGAACAAAATATTTAATAGGATGGTTTTTCCACCTACAAACATATCAAGTAAAGTAATCGGTAAGATGGTTAATGTTTTCTTAACCTACTATTTTACTTGATAAGTTTGCAGACGGAGAAACCATCCTATTAAATATATTAACTATTTTCGGAAATTCATTACCCATGTTTGGAAACTGATTTATAGGCTAATGATTACCGAAAATTGTTAATCAGTCATTTCGGAAACTCTTGAGCTCTTTTCTGAAAGCCATTAGCCTTTTTTGTCTTCGACTACTTTTGGAAACTCATTAGCCATGTTTGGAAACTCATTAATCATTTTCAGTAAATGATTAGCTTATAAATCAGTCATTTCGGAAACTCTTGAGCTTTTTTTCTGAAAGCCATTAACCTTTCTTTATCTTCAGCTACTTTTGGAAATTCATTAGCCATGTTTGGAAACCATTAACCATTTTCCATAAATCATTAGCCTATAAATCAGTCATTTCGGAAACTCTTGAACTTTTTTCTGAAAGCCATTAGGCTTTTTTTGTCTTCAGATACTTTTGGAAATTCATTAGCCATGTTTGGAAACTCATTAACCATAATCGGTAAATCATTAGTCTATTAATGTCATTTCGGTAACTCTTGAGCTCTTTTCTGTAAGCCATTGGCATTCTTTCATCTTCAGCTACTTTTGGAAATTCATTAGCCAAGTTTGGAAATTATTAACCATTTTCTATAAATCATCAGCCTATAAATCAGTCATTTCGGAAACTCTTGAACTTTTTTCTGAAAGCCATTAGGCTTTTTTTGTCTTTAGCTACTTTTGGAAATTCATTAGCCATGTTTGGAAACTCATTAACCATTTTCGGTAAATCATTAGCCTATAAATCAGTCATTTTGGAAACTCTTGAGCTTTTTTCTGAAAGCCATTGGCATTCTTTCATCTTCAGCTACATTTGGAAATTCAATAGCCATGTTTGGAAATCATTAACCTTTTTCGATAAATCATTAGCCTATAAATCAGTCATTTCGGAAACTCTTGAACTCTTTTCTGAAAGCCATTAGCCATTTTTGTCTTCAGCTACTTTTGGAAATTCATTAGCCATGTTTGGAAACTCATTAACCATTTTCGGTAAATCATTAGCCTATAAATCAGTCATTTTGGAAACTCTTCAGCTCTTTTCTGAAAGCCATTGGCATTATTTCACCTTCAGCTACATTTGGAAATTCAATAGCCATGTTTGGAAATCATTAACCTTTTTCGATAAATCATTAGCCTATAAATCAGTCATTTCGGAAACTCTTGAAATCTTTTCTGAAAGCCATTAGCCATTTTTGTCTTCAGCTACTTTTGGAAATTCATTAGCCAAGTTTGGAAACTCATTAACCATTTTCGGTAAATCATTAGTCTATAAATGTCATTTCGGAAACTCTTGAGCTCTTTTCTATAAGTCATTAGCTTTTTTTTGTCTTCATCTACTGTTGGAAAGTCATTATCCATGTTTGGAAACTGATTAACCATTTTCGGTAAATCATTAGTCTATAAATGAGTCATTTCGGAAACTTTTGAGCTCTTTTCTGTAAGTCATTAGCTTTTTTTAATCTTCAGCTACATTTGGAAATTCTTTGACGATTTGCGGATGTACAGGAGCAATTTCCGGGAACTCATTAGCCATTTTTGGAAACTCATTAACTTTTTTTTATTGCTATGGCAATTAAAGAGCGGACGTCCTACGGTAAATATGTAGAATATACTTTCTCCTTAAAAATATCTGGTTATTTGTCGACATAACGTGGCGAAATAAATGTATGGAAATTTAAAATACGCCAATACATTGAGAACCTGGGAGACTGTTACTTAACCAACGGTGATATTTTATTGAAAATTCTGGATCTTATACAAGTAGAACTAGCAACTAGTACCAACTTCGAAGATGATAACTAGAGCCCGGATTTTATATAATATGAAAATAAAAATCATGTAGCTAAAGATGATGAAATATGTAGATAAATGTGTAATAAATAAAAAATATGTAACTTAAAATCTAAGCTTTATTAAATGTATTTTTGCACACTAATAAAACATTACAGGTGCGCATGTGATTCAACCTCATTTAATTATTGCTTGGAGGCGCAATTAATAATTAAATATTTTTCCATATTTTCTGCGATCATCGATTTTCATACTATTTAGTGTCGATTTTATTAGGCTATTATTTTTTGTAATATGTTGGTATTCTGTTCTTGAACATTTCGTTAAGTTTCACTGCTTGTATACTTTGTGACCTGGTAGAGTGTAAATGAAGGCCTTATGGCCTTAACTTTGCCAGTATAAATAAATAAAATAATAATAATAATTATTATTATTATTATTATTATTATTATTATTATTATTATTATTATTATTATTATTATTATTGTCTCGTCAACGGCTCGTTCCCTAAACACTGACTCGTGCCACAAAGTGTAGTATTACAAACTTGGTTCATAATATACAATTATTTAGTGTTTGTGCTAAACGGTCATACCCACAAGGTAATTTTCACTCTTTCCTTCACCGCGTAGCAGTATAATGACCCACCCTTCGCATTGGCATGTGTTCCTACTTTACCGTTACTTCTTAAAGGGTACACAAAATGTTAGCATGAAAAAGGGATGTCCATTTTTTGACAGAATACGTTATTTTCAATTGTTATTATTTTTATGCATAAGAGAAGAAGGGACAAGCTTCATAAGTAATTTTCAAACATATAACTTATGAGTTAAATATGAAAAAATGTGTATTATTTCAAAATATGCAATATCCTTCAAAATATGTAATATATGGCAGTATATTTATTATGCACCAAAATATGTAAACATATGTAACTTAAAATTTCGGAATAATGATCCCTTTGGTGTGATTCACCGACATTTTAGCTTTTCTTATGGGAACAGAATATGTAATTACATAAAATTACATAATGATAACAATCCCAGAAATAGCGAGTAATCAAACTTGATCCAGGTCAAAGAAATATATAAGAGGGACAACGAAGATACATTATACAATAAGCTGTTCAAGCGAATCGGTGTATGTCATGGAATAGACACACAGATCGAATGTAAGGCAATACAGACAGTGTAGACTGTTATTTTTTGGAAACGTGATTCTTGTAAACAATGTAAAAGATGAACTGAAAGCTGCACATTCAGATCATCTATATTCTATTGCCACAACGCAATAACGTGCTTGTTGCGACAAACATGCTAGTAGCCTGATAAAATCGGAAAAGGGACAGAAAGAGAAAGAGTATATTTTTGTTCACTTGTTTTCGTTACTATGTGTTAGGATACACAACTAAGACATAACACTATGCAAAATATTTTGACACTTTTCACACTTATTAATGAGTGTATTTTGGAAATGCGCAGTATAGGGAGTGAACCGTAAGTAATGTTATTAATTTCAGGGGAATATTCTTTGAGATATTTCAAGCAAAAGAGTTTAATATAATTCTGAACGTTTTTGCTTCCTTTTCGAGATAAAAATTGTTTTTTATGAAACATTTCATAGTGTGTTTTTTGGAAAGCCATTGATTGAATTGCCAATATGCTCGGCCAATTTAAGAGACCCAGTATAGCCTATTATGATAAGAAGTAATTGAAAGAATTTTGATTTTGTCCTTTAAATGTACAGAAATTTGATCCGAACAAATGTAACTTTTCGTCCTGAAAATGAATTTTTCAGTGTTACATTTGTTCGGATAAAATTTCTGCTCATTTAAAGGACAAAACTAAAATTCTTTAAATAATCTGTTATCATAATACACTGGCTTTCTTAAATTGACAGAAAATATTGCAATTCAATCAATGGCCTTCCCAAAACACGCTATGAAATGTTTCATATAAAACAATTTTTATCTCGAAAAGGAAGCAGAAACGAGTAAAATAATTTTATTAAACCTTTTTGTTTGAAATATCTAAAAGAATAACCTCTTGAAGTTAATGACATTACTTACGATGCATTCTATATACTTAAGTACATATAAGGGCTAAGCATACATACATACACACATGCTTACATACATACATACATGCATACCTACATACTTACATGCCGACTCATGCGAGAACTTCAGGAAGAAAGTGTGGTTAAGTGGGAAAGTGAGTGGCAAAAGACGAAAAATGGTGCAGTGACAAAATCGTTTTTCCCCAGTGTAAAAGAGAGGTTACACGTTAACATTCCACTGAATGCAAAGGTCACAACTTTTCTAACTGGTCATGGAAAAACCGGTGCTTACTTATACAGATTCAAGCTAAGGGACAACCCGTCGTGTGCGTGTGGAGCAGAGGAAGAGACCGTCGACCACCTCCTTTTCGAGTGCCCGAAATTGGACAAAGAAAGACTAGCGTTCCAGCGGGAAATGTTAAGGAAAACTGGCAAGTGGACTTTCACAAAGCTTAAAATAATGCAAGAACATGTGCATACATTCACAAACTATGTCAATGCTATAAATTTAGACGAGTAAACGTAGGATAATTTAATCTAGGATAGATAAGAGTAGGCAATAGATATAATGAAAGACTCAAATTTTCACAACAGAATAACAGACCTACATACGCCTAGAGAGTGACAGAAACGAGACATAATGTGTTATATTGTAAACATACAGGTAGCAAGGCATGTAGTATTACCTTTATTGTAATGGGACATGCCGTTCTACTAATATTTAAAAAAAAAATTCATGCATACGTACATACTTACATGCTTACATATATACATACATACATACATGCATGCATGCACACATACATACATGCATGCATGCATACATACATACATACATACATACATACATACATACATACATACATACATACATACATACATACATACATACATACATACATACATACATACATACATACATACATAAACTAAGATAAATACAGATCATCAATAAAATGTCTCTCAAAGAGACTAATGGCCTCACGCGTGGGGAGGGAATATTTAGAGTCTTCGTGGAATAAGTCATTTTTCATTTCTCTCTTTCCGTAAATAATCCTCCACGGAAATATGGACAACATTGTCAAGTTAAATATGACTAGTTGCAGAAGTACCTATGGCAATTTTGCTGCATAAAAACAAAATATTACCTACAGAAATGGATGTTTTAAGGAGGTCAGCAAAAATGAAGGAAAAAATAATCATATAAAATAAAATTATGAGAGTGAAGGGGGAGTCAGACATCATAGAGAAGAAGGTCCCGTTTTGGGACCGTAGAAAGAAGACTATTTTTGCTTATAACTTTCGACTCAGTCATTTCCGGACCATGGTTCCTTATCTCAAATTGATACATGTGCCCTTCACCATCATGCCTGAAAGTTTGTAACACCACCCCGGAAGCACTCTGTATACAGGGACACTTGTTTACTGCACATGCGCAGTGTGTTCTAAGCGAAACATACAATAAAGGAACCAAATTTTATTTTCGTATCTATACATATCGACCAGAACCTCAACCAGAGGAATATTGTGAACTTACTTTTTATTAATTTAACTGGACCACCTGATGTCTGATACGTAAAATCCTGATTGTGTTCTGATAGATGATCGGCAGATGATTTTAAATGCAATATAAAAAACAGAACAGCAAATTTTATCCTCATGATTTCATGTGGAAAATTTTATTAGACGAATACGTGTTATTTTCATTTTTAATTAAGCCTCTGATATGGATGAAATACATAATGTACTTGCTAACGCCCTCAGAATATTTCAGTATTTTGTATGAATTTCCTCTGAAGGAAGTGTTGTTGTAAATGATCGAGGAACAGAATGGCAGTCGTATATTAATATTACATTAATGTGGTTTCAGATGAATAAACCTTGTTTTTTGTGTATAAATTAAGGTTTTCTAGCCAGGCATGACTAATCCACACGAAATGCTTTTGGAGATATTCAAGGTTTAAGTTGAGCTGCGGACTGTTAAATCCATACGCTGTCAGAATTATCTCACAATCGCAGCCTTCAACAGTTGAGCAAACAGTTATTCATGCTTACCACAAGGCAAATTAATCTGAGAAGGTGTGATTAAGATAACAAACTTAATTTTTGTGATATTTTAGTATAGTCACGTCTGGCTCCAAACCCTTGAAATAGTGTTTTTTAATTTTACATAAGCGTTATAGGTAGAAAAAGAAATTTCGAAAGAGTATCGATTCTTAAAAACTACATAAGTTAGAATTCTTACAGTGAGAATGGATTTCCTTGTTTAAAATAATGCTAATTCCGTTTAATTTCAAATTATAACGCTGCAGAATATTTACCCAACCTATGATTAAACTTTTTAAACTCAAGGAGCAATGGCTTAAATATAATTAGGTATGCAAAAAGCGTGACTTACAGTCGCCATTGTGGTTATTACGTATAAACATCTGTCGTAGTTTACGTGACTGGAGAACAAGACCTCAGTCTTCTAGTGTTTTGTGTGTCACGACCAACTGACTGGTCATACAAAACAATTCTGTTTTCCTTGCCCATATTTAACGACTCAACATAATAACTTTAAGATGAAGTGCAGATAATATATAGGTTTCAAGCTTGATTTTTTTTTCGATGAAAGTCTGTATGCCCTCCAGTGTACTAGCTTATTTTTCTCGCCCTAGTTCATCTCAGCAAAGTCATTCTAAAGTTCCCATATTTTGTGGAAAATGTTTAATCTGTTTTTGGTTCTATCATAATATTCTTAAATATATTACGTCTTCGATCGAAGCTTTCGCTTCTACATAAAATGTCTGGCAAAATTTTTTCCACCCGAGTTCATCTCAGCAAGGTCATTCTAAAGTTTCCATACTTTGTGGAAAATCTGTTTTGGTTCTACCATAATATTCTTAAATATATTACGTCTTCGATAAACGCTTTCACTCCTACATCTGGTAAAGTTTTTCCCGCCCTAGTTCAACTCAGCAAGGCCATTCTAAAGTTCCCTTACAGTGTGGAAAATCTGTTTTGGTTCTACCATAATATTCTTAAATGTATTACAACGTCTTCGATCGAAGCTTTCACTCCTACATCTGGCAAAGCTTTTCCCGCCATAGTTCTTCTCAGCAAGGCCATTCTAAAGTTCCATATTTTGTGGAAAATCTGTTTTGGTTCTACCATAATATTCTTAAATATATTACGTCTTCGATCGAAGCTTTCACTCCTACATCTGGCAAAGTTTTTCCCGTCCTAATTCATCTCAGCAAGGCCATTCTAAAGTTCCCATATTTTGTTGAAAATCTGTTTTGGTTCTACCATAATATTCTTAAATATATTACGTCTTCGATAAACGCTTTCACTCCTACATCTGGTAAAGTTTTTCCCGCCCTAGTTCATCTCATCAAGGCCATTCTAAAGTCCCATATTTTGTGGAAAATCTGTTTTGGTTCTACCATAATATTCTTAAATATATTACGTCTTCGATAAACGCTTTCACTCCTACATCTGGTAAAGTTTTTCCCGCCCTAGTTCATCTCATCAAGGCCATTCTAAAGTCCCATATTTTGTGGAAAATCTGTTTTGGTTCTACCATAATATTCTCAAATATATTACGTCTTCGATTGAAGCTTTCACTCCTACATCTGGCAAAGTTTTTCCCGCCCTAGTTCATCTCAGCAAGGCCATTCTAAAGTCCCCATATTTTGTGGAAAATCTGTTTTGGTTCTACCATAATATTTTAAATATATTACGTCTTCGATTGAAGCTTTCACTCCTACATCTGGCAAAGTTTTTCCCGCCCTAGTTCATCTCAGCAAGGCCATTCTAACGTTCCCATATTTTGTGGAAAATCTGTTTCGGTTATACCATAATATTCTTAAATCTATTACAACGTCTTCGATCGAAGCTTTCACTCCTACATCTGGCAAAGTTTTTCCCGCCCTAGTTTATTTCAGCAAGGCCATTCTAAAGTTCCCATATTTTATGGAAAATGTTTAATCTCTTTTGGTTCTATCATAATATTCTTAAATACGTATATTACAATGTCTTCGATCTACTGT
Organism: Periplaneta americana; assembly: GCF_040183065.1. Taxonomy (NCBI): domain Eukaryota; kingdom Metazoa; phylum Arthropoda; class Insecta; order Blattodea; family Blattidae; genus Periplaneta; species Periplaneta americana. Next base: position 38,560,200 of record NC_091119.1, on the reverse strand, counting down.
AAGCCTTCACTTCTACATAAAATACATTTTGGCAAACTATAGTACTTACCTGAGTTAAGACTGCTTCATGATACACCTCTCACGGGTATGTTGTTGTGGATGTGTTGCCCCGATGTCACAATGAAAGATGGATAATTGTAGCTTGCAGATATCTTGATATTTTGATGTCTTCGTCCACTTTCACTTGTTTTTAATACGCTGTGGTGCCTTTGTTTGTGTAAAATGTCCACTTTAATTAGTTCTTCTCTTCCTATCTTCTGATAATTGAAGTTCGTAAAAGCAAAGATTACACGTAATGGTTTGTTTTAATTTAATCAAAATTTCCATTTGTTAGGTAACACAAACACGTGACCGCATTTCCTTATAGAATCACTGTTGTAAGAGGTTAATTCCACATAACCTCTATAAGTGCCAATTTCGTTTCTTACACTTACTCAATAATTAAAACAAACTTATAATTACCGTCAGAAAGATATTATAAACCTCAACGTCCAGGACTTAATGTTTATGCTGCTCTTATTACGTTGCTATAACAGCGGATTTGCTATTTGTGTGACCTCGTTTGTTTTCTTTTTAATACACACAAATTTAAAACCAGATCGCGTTTCTATTATACGTCTCGGACGCAGTATTTATTTCTAGTACAACGTGGGCATTAAATAAAATTCATCTTTTCATATGACTAGACATAAATCACAACTCATTACCTTTAATAGCGAGTGAGTAACGTTAACCGCAACGGCGCATCCAGAAAGAAGATGACCTTCCACTATATCCCAGTGCTTGAGGTTGTTGATGCTGAGGTAGACGCTACACCATGTTTCGGAGCACGGCGGACGGGTGTTTTTAGAAACAGTTGTACGTCACAGAACTCGCAAACTGATGGCACATTTTATCCATGGCAACACACAGATACTGGAGCAGTTAGAAGTGTTACTAGCGAGAGACTAAACTGACTGGTACAAAAGTTGAAAGTTGTGAGCAATCTCGGAGAGTGTGAGAGTTAAAGCAATGGGGGTTTCAGGCTTATTCCCCACCACCGCACTCTTGCAGTCCAGAAAGAGAGAGTGACTGTATTACGCGTTGCGAAAACATTGCACGGCCTGAGACGATGTTTTCTAATCCAATACCGCGATTCAGGAGGCCTTGGCTCTGGCTCAATCATGCCAATAAGCTTTCCACGCTTATTCCAAATTGCTGGATTGTGACAGGAATACATAGGGTATTGTCTGCAACAACTAGAGCTTCTTTGTGACGACTTTACACCTCACCATGCTATCCTCTTGTACACGTAGCTCTATTGTTGTAACGTCTCCAGCTTAATTATCATCACGTTCAAGTCATTACGTACTTGTCCACATTGAAACATAATGAATCATGTAAGCAAGTAAGTTACTAACATATTTACACATAATGACCCATCCTAGCTTATAGACCATATTTTCAGAAAAATTATTTACACTGACTATTACACTTTTACTATGTCATACTACTTTTAACAAATAAAACGGTACGAAAGAACGGGCAGGGCATAGTTGCGCCCCACGGTCAGATAAGATGCAGCAGATAAAAAAGGGTCCCTGTTTTGTAGGCATAGTTGCGCCCCGTTCCCATCAGGTAGCAAAAGGGGCATGGCATAGTTGCGCCCCGATGAAATAGGTAGAGAAAAAGACACTACGGAAACTCGAGTCTCGTAATCAACTAAACTTATTGATTTCTTATTCGATTTAATATTCATTATCGATACAGCTGAAATGAACACCATGAAGTTGGCAGTACTGTATTAATTGTTTTTCTACTGTTTATGCAGTGAATATCAATACCCTACTGTTAAAATGAACACCATGAAGTTGGCAGTACTTTATTAACTGACGTATTCAAATGAGTGAGCCGTTGGAATATGGGGCCTTAGCAGTGTTGACATTTTATTAGTGATTTTCACACCGTCTGTGGCGTATAGTGAGGTTAATTTAAAATGAATGTTAAGTTTAGTGAAAAGGGTGAAGAGTTAATAATTCACAATGGTTCTAAGTTTCAGTATTCGAAACCCTGTACCGTAGGGTTAAGATATCGATGTACAAACAAAAAATGCAGTTCATTTATTGTGTGTGATCGATAAAAAAAAGTGTTATTTTAAATAGCAAAATTGATCATATGCTAGGCCTACCTGATTTCATTGCAGCTATCACTGTAATATTTTTAAGTAATTTATTTATTTTATGACAGTCACTTTCGTGTGTACTATGCCCATCGGGGCGCAACTATGCCCTGTCCATTCTGCTACCTGATTTATTCGGGGCGCAACTATGCCATGCCTAGGCCTCCCAATTGAAAGCGGGGCACAACTATGCCATACCGCGAAAGAACGTGTCCACACCGGTGGAGTAACGGTTAGCGCGTATAGCCGCGAAACCAGGTCCGGATTCGTTTCCCGGTCGGGGCAAGTTACCGGGTTGAGATTTTTTTTCCGTGGTTTTCCTTCAACCCAATATGAGCAAATGCTGGGTAAATTTCCGTGTTGGACCTCGGACTCATTTCACCGGGATTATCACCTTCATTTCATTCAGACGCTAAATAACCTAAGCAGTTGATAAAGCGTCGTAAAATAACCTACTTAAAAAAAAAACGAAAGAGCGTCTTTCAACCAATCACGGCTGCTTATCGCACAATTTTATCGCTTCCCTAGCATTTGTTTAATTTTATCACTATCCTAGCATTTGTTTCTTTGTTTGCCAACATTTCAAACTGCACATTCGTTACGGTACTGTAGAACATGCTTTACCATCGTCATTTGTTTACCTCATAGATAGTCAACTGAAAATGACGGCTGCGTTCAAACGTTTTCATGAAGCTAACATTAGTGAAATAAAATTTCAGTAAGTCAATTTATATTTTGTGGTATTAGAGTACTTTATTTCTTCTAATCTTTATATACTTTCTTCTGTTTTTATCACTTCCCTACCATTTGTTTCTTTGTTTGCCAATATTTTAATCTCCCAAAAGTACATAAGGGCTTTGCCGGAAGAAAGGTGGATAGACCTAAACGCCCTTCTTCGGGAAAACGGTTTAAAATGTAGTGAATAATTCGCTAATTATAGTAGCGAAATTTTGTTTTGATTGTACTGTACATACCTGCAGGGCAGGGCTGAGTGCCTGTATAACATTTTATTCAGATGCGTTTTATAATCTTAGATTGCATGTATCTCAATTCGTCAAATTGACGTATACGCCCTTTTCCCGGCAACCCCCTCAATTGTTAAAATAATTACAATATACAAAAAAAAAAAATCCAAATTCTTTACGGTACTATCTGAGAAAATAAAAAATAGGGTACTATAAAACGTGCTTTGCGATCGTCATTTGTTTACAGCATATACAGTCAACTGAAAATGGCGGCTCCGTTCAAACGTTTTGGTGAAGCTAACATTATTGAAATATAATTTCAGTAAGCCACTTAATATTTTATTGTATTGGAGTACTTTATTTCTTCTAATCTTTATATACTTTCTTCTAATCGTGCAATAGTCAACTAAATTCCACTCGAGTTTTGATTTTCTCTAGATAAATCAAAACTTCTAGTGACGTTACTTTTGATAAATTTATATTGCCACTGTCAAGAAATTCTGGTTTGCGTACCTATTATATAAGAAGATAAGATTCCATTGTAGTTACTGGCCATGAGCTGAAACTAATTTAAAAGAAATGGTTTTAGTCGAATATTTAATAGTGCTGTACTAGTTCATTCAGCGTCGATGGAATTGATGATAGCGAAATAATATTTGCTGAATGAGGCCGAAGATACGCCAGGATTTACTTCAAATTCACCTTACAGTGGATAAAAAAAACTCTAAAAGAAAACAACTAAATAATCAGCCCAAGCGGGAATCGAATTCACACCCGAGCGCAACCCAGACCAGCAGGTAAAAAAGATACCGCCCTAAGCTACTCTGATGGCTTTGAAAAGAAGTCTAGCTAATGGGAACAAAGGTTTGTAATAGATTAACAGAAAATACAACAAACTTATGAATAGATTAGCCAGATACTTTTACTTTACTGATAGCGCCTATTATACCCTTGATCAATGCTTGGAAAATTAAGATTTTTGCATCACTCGCAAATCCATTCATTTAAGAATATTTAATCTATAGTGTATTGACCCGAATCTGGTAGGCCTACGATTCTTTTTGCATGAAAACCATACTCGTATTACAATCACAGTGTAGTTCATAACCCTGGACTGCTCACACTTCTTTAGACTCATTACTGATCACCTGGGGTATGTTGTATACCACACGACTTTTCTCTCCTTTCTCCACTACAGGTAATTGAAACTTTTGTTGCCGTTGAATAGCCCAAGCTATTATTAGGGTATTAGACTAAACTACAGAAGAAAATGAGGTAATTTGGAATGACTAGTCACCTCGGGGAGCATTGCAGGGATAACGCTGGTTTGGACTCTAGTCCAGTATGATTTTTTTTTTTTTTGCATAAAACGCTCTCGTGAAAACCGCAGTCCTAAGACTAGTTGGAACTCCAGAAGTGACACCAGTAAGACATCACTCATGAGGCAACTTAGCCAGGAGGTATTGTGGTAGAGTAGCCATACTAAAGACTTTACTAACAACCAAAAATGTATTTAAAGTAGGCTTAAGGACTTTACTAATAGTCGGTAGTATATTATAATCACTGTTTAAAGGGTATAATTGATATTTTGTTATTGAAGTGTTGTATCAGTGAAGTGTGTTGTGTCAGTGAAGTGTGTTTCTGTCAGTGAAGCTTTATAGTTTATAGTGGCAGTGCAAAGTATTTGAACACTGAAATGTTTTTGAAGTGTTAGTGAAATCAGGATAGAATCAGTGAAATGTGTCGTAGTTCCAGTGCAGTAAGTGAGTTGTCAGCGAAATGAGTGTAGTGCTGAAAGGTACTTGTGCAGGTATGAACATATCATACTCGTGGGTTTTAGTTCGAACTTAGGGTTAAGATAAAATTAAATTTACTTTAAATGTTATTTTAAGTGATCATGTTTCATTTAATTTAGGATTCTCCCTGTTATTATTATTATTATTATTATTATTATTATTATTATTATTATTATTATTATTATTATTATTATTATTATTATTATTATTATTATTATTAATTGTGTTTATTATTAATTGTCATTATTGAGTGTAATTAGTTATCACTGCCACCGGGTATATACCCATTTGCAGTGTGAATACATACATACATACATACATACATACATACATACATACATACATACATACATACATACATACATACATACTGTGGAGTAATGCATGTGTATAAACATCGCATTCATGCTGTTCTGTGTGTGTGCGTGCGTGCGTGTGTGTGTGTGTATATATATATATATTGAAAAATAAAGGTGGTATTATTATTATTATTATTATTATTATTATTATTATTATTATTATTCAACAACAGTAAATAAATATTGGTGGTGGTGGTGGTGGTGGTGGTGGTGGTGGTGGTGGTAGTGGTAGATCATCACCATTAGGATTATTTAAGAAATCTGGATATGCTTGAAATGATTACAGCTCTGTTAAACTTTAAAAATATAATTTAATTCCAAAAGAATAGGAATTACAGTACTTGCTTCATTTCAGTTACTTTGGTGAAGATGGAATATTTCGAATTCAATAGTGGCCTGTATTGCTCTAAATCTAAATCCTCTGTTAAAAATATTTTTGAAATGTAACAAATAAAAGTTACTTCGGATAATTTTATGTGTGTTCGTGTTCTGTGCTAATTTGTTCCTCAAAATTATGGTTTTACCTCCTGAAGACGCGAATTTGTCTTACTTCGTGTTGTTACGAATGCGATCTTGAATTTCCCAACACCTTGAGAAGATTTATATAACTCTAATGATTTCAGGTGTCAGCCTTGTAATCTATCATCATTCCGGATGCTTGTTGGAAAAATGTCCAGGGATAGGTTCCGAGGCAGATGAAACGTTTTGTGATACACAAAAATCTGTAGTTATTTTACAATTATTTTAGAAAACATTGTAGTGGTATTCAGATAAGTCAAATATAATATAAGAATATTTATTGAACGAGTTTCAGTCAAAATGACATCAATATTTACTCACACATAGACTCACACTGAAACAGTCGTCATGATACTTAGAAGTCAACGCATCTCCAGCAGCAATCCCAAACACTAATTACAATAAATTTAAAATTCATTACTGGATACATACACGAGTCAACGTTTAAATACAAGGTCTGTTCAGCCCATAATTCTGCGAACTACTTTTGTAACTTGAATTTAAACAATGAAATGCATCACGACTAAGCTCAACTTCCAGTTAATAAATATACCTACGATCTAATTTGCAACCCAAGTCGAAGAATCTATTTGAAACAATTCCGACGTCTACTAATAAATGAAGTAATGAAGTTTAATATTGGAATTAAAATGAACAACAAGATCACATTACTTTGCTACAGTTATAACTTTAATAAAGCAACAAATGCTCGACACACAACGACACAAACCATTAGTTTGCAAAATACATAAACAGTTTTACGATCATGTGCAGTACATTAATAAAGATATAATTTCTGAATTAATGAACCTTAAATACAGGTGTAACATTAATAGACATTGAACCTGTTTTAATGTACATAATTATTGTAATTTTCTTATGTGTATTAATAGTTGTTTTAATTATCGTTATAAAATTGAAGTAGATTCCGAATATTAGTTTTGTTTTAACCATTAAACAAGTAAATTAATCGAAAGCAATAATTAACACAATTATCATTTGTTTATTTATTTGTATGTATTATTTTAATATGTTTATTTTAAGATTGTTTAATTATCTATTTAATGATTATGCCAACATAAGTAAAATTTTAATGCACTACATGAGATGTTTTGAATATGTGCCTGAAGATGACTAAATAGGCGAAAACGTTAGCCACATATTATTCAATCAATCAAACTCCTGTATCTCCTCATGAGGAGCATAAGGCATTCACAAAGTGCCTCCATCGGACCCTATTTGTAGCCAACTTCTTCACTTCGCTCCATGTTTTCCCCTCCCTAGCAATTTCCTCCAAAACTGTTCTCTTCCATGTATTTTTTGGCCTTCCTCTTCTTCTACTACCCTGGGGGTTCCAATCCAAAGCCATTCTTTCTACTGCTCCATCTTCTTTCCTGATTGTGTGCCCTATCCAATTCCGCTTTCGTCTTTTGATTTCTATTGTGATTTCTTTCTGATTTGTTATCTTCCATAGTTCTGAATTTGTGATTATATCTGGCCATCTAATTTTTAAAATTCTTCGTAAACATATATTAACAAATGCAACATATTATTAACTTCAATGAATTACTTATATGGATAAATATTTGTTGTTTTTTAAATACTGATAAGTCATTTTGAATGAAACTTGTTCAATAAATATTCTTATATTGTTTTACAATTCCAGGAAATTAATAAAAATTTGAAATACGGATTGCACAGTGCGAAAGACATTGCGATAAAAATACAGATGAACTACTCGATATAGAGAGTGAACAATAAGTATTGAATATCGACCATAACTTCTTACATTTGAATAGGTGAGAATTGAAAGGTACTTTTCTGGTAAAGTGAGTTGTATATTGTTTCTTATATTTTAAATATAACCCTATCGGTTGGTAATGGAAGAAATTGCCCACTACAGCTCTGTAGGGGAGTAGATTACATTATATTCTTTAGAGTTGGTGAAGAAAAGAACTAACTGTTGCATAGGTCCGTTCAATTCCAAAAATTGACTTGGCACTGCCTGCATTTATGTGACAAATAAATTAATAGGCCTGTGTATCTACATATCTCTTTCAAAATTTAATGTATTAGCTTTTCAAGATTTGTTTGGAATTATTTAGGAAACATTTAATTTAAGAAGTATTGTACGAATAAATATTAAATTTTATTTCCTTTCATTGTCAAAGAATTCCAACGTGCGATCAAAATTAATCCGTATTAAAAAGAAATATGCTCAAAATTATATTTGAATATTTTACTCTGGACTCCTACTGTCGGTGACTCAGGAGAAGACGAGAGCGGACTGAGGAGGAAGGGATGTGAACAGATAGCGTACGACAACACGTGCAATATTTGTACTGCACTAAGCGGAAACATTAGGTCTCCTTCTGTTCAACTCAGCTTTAATTTCCATACGCATTGTTACTCATGTTTCCTGCACGAGTAATAACCTGGCTACTGGGATGCTTATCTGAGCGATGTTTATAATAATCAGCAGCGATAGTCAAGAAGGTCACATTCTTTCCGCTCGTCTTCTCCTGAGTAACGGACAGTACTTGAAATGTACAGAAATCAGAAATTATTTTGCCATGGATCAAAATCACACTCCCTGTACTAATTAAAGAACAAGAAAGAGCTCTATAGATGCAAAATATTTTGACGCTGTAAATTCTTTAGAAATTATGTCAGAGAGTGGGAAGGGTCAAGATTTCGGAGGTCAGGTCCATAGAAGAATTTGGTAGGTGGAGTTGTTGATTAGAAGTGCGTGTCGGTCCCGTTTCGTGATCGCGGAGTCCCTGGTTCTTATCTTCTCCCAGCGATCTGCGAATGCCAGAGTGATAGATTTATTTGAAGCCCACTTAGCGCGTGAATTATGATTTTTGAAAGTGAGCACCCTGGCCTCGTTAGCGCGCGGATGTAGCTCCGTCCGTGAGGTAATCTGCAGGCAGACTCGCGTTTTCTTGGGCGGAGTGCATGGGCCCCACCTTGTGCACAGCTTAATTTTCAGATTCGTGGAACTCTGTGCCTTGATCATTCAGCAGGTGTACCTTAAATAACATTACTGATTAAACTGCGTTCCACCCATGCCTTGCCATTTTGGGTGGTTTAGACAGGTAGAGAATCAAGCTACTTTTTATAGCTTTGTAATAGGAAAGTTGTAAATAGGTTTTTCGTAATAAAATAGTCTGCCATATTACCTTTTATTACTAATTTAATCTGTAATACTTGAAAGTGGCCATTTTGAACCTTTTCAAATCATGGTACAGTGCAATAGATCAGTGGTTCTCGAAGTGGGATCTCCGGGGTTCCTCAAAGGTCATTTTGAGCGTCCGTGAATATTCTAGATAAGGACTTTTTTTTCTACCTTCAGAAATATTTTTATTTTTTATGCGGCAATAATGTCAGAAGCGCATTGGCCGATGTCGGTGCGTACAGTAGATCTTATAAGTTCGTTCGACTGTTGTTGACAGCCTTCGTGTGGTATTATTAAAGTTATTCAATAGTGTAAGACTGCAAATTTAAACACAATAACCACAAACATTTTGTAACTTTTTTTTCTATCATGGATCGTTGCCTTAAAGATGAACTCAGATATTTTCCGGTTCATAATTTTAACAATTTTAGTGTATTCCGAATCTTAGCGGTGCGGTGGACATAAATGACGTCACGCTGCAGCGGAATAAAACTGCTGGAAGATTCAATGGCTATCATGTCGGCTGTACGAGTTGTATGCTAGCAAGATTTTGTGAAATTTTCATACTGTCTTTGATATGTTCGTTCATAAGCCATTAACATATTTTTTTACGTTATGCTAATTACAAACAATACAGCTGAACACACCGCCATGTCACAACAGTGCACGATGTCACGATTCCGAGTGGACTGACATACTGCACTTTACCTACTGCTATTTGACATAAAGTAATTTCACACATAACCTATTTTACATATAAGTATTCGGCTTATTTATTTTTCATCTAATTTAATTTGACGCAACATTTTAGATATACTTTTTCTCGCATACAATACTTTGTTTCATTTGTACACATACCATATTTTTTACATATTCTACTGTAATTATATTGTGCATATCGTTAATACTGTAGTTCCTGTGATACAGAGTGATTTATATAGAACTGACACATTTCTTTCATTAATTGTTTCAAAACGAATTGTGCTAGCGACAGCTTATTATACCTAAAATGTAGAGGAATTTTGGGAGATTATTTACCTATATAGCAAATGTTGAAAATGTCCTCTATCCTGCATAAGGCACAACTCAACACGTCGTTCCATGTTACTGGCCACTCGTTGGAGGACTCTGTTGTCAATAGCTTGAATCTCCTGTGTGATGTTGTGCTTCAGATCGTCCAATGTCTGGGGACGTGTGGCGTAAACCCTGTCTTTTAAGTAACCCCATAGAAACAAGTCCGGCGTTGTCAAATCCGGAGATCTCGGTGGCCACAGGTTCCTGGAAATTATTCGGTCGTCAAAGAAACAACCGTAACCCTATATGGCTTTAGGCCTGCACTTTTCGCAGCTCTCTGACACATTGAGTAGGTGTACCCTGTCTCCTGCGATAAACATCTTAATGATTTTTTTTGGGTGACTGCTCCAGTCGTGCTCTTACGTCAACAACCGTGGGAAGCCTATATGAACGATGCTTGCCCTTTTCACTCACCAGAGATCCAGTTGTTTCCAATTTGTTTACCAGTCCAAGTATTGTGTTTCTTTGGGAGGATTGCGAACACCAAATTCTCTCTGGTATGCCCTTTGAGTAGCTGTAATTGAATTCGTAATCCAGTATTGCTTCACAAGGAAGAGTCGTTGATTTGATGTGTACTGCATTTTCACGTTGACACAAAATGTCGAAAACAGCTGCCAACAATAGGAATAAAACATAAACATCTGCGCATCTAGTGCTGCCAAAAATAGGAATAAAACATAAACATCTGCGCATCTAGTGACAAGGAATCGAAACTCCAGAACATTCTGCTTAATTTGGTGCTAAAATTTGGTCAGTGCTGCCAACAATAGGAATAAAACATAAACATCTGCGCATCTAGTGACAAGAAATCGAAACTCCAGAACATTCTGCTTAATTTGGTGCTAAAATTGGGTCATTGAATGAATTTCCAACGGAATAATTAAAGAAAGAAATGTGTCAGTTCTATATAAATCACTCTGTAGTTACTTGTCTTTGCTTAAACATTATAAAGGTTTCGGATGTATAAAAAATTATGGAGGGTGAATTTGTAGAAACAAAAAGAGGGGGGCAACATTTATCCTTTAGGGCAGGGGTTCTCAAACTGTGCATCGCGACACCTGTAGCGACGTCGGTTTATGTTTTGGACGTCGCAGCTACAAGGTAAAACTAAAATAATTTATGATGCAGCCTATAGCGAAACATTACATGCAAGTTTTCACTACGTGTAGATATTTATTTTATTCCAATTTTATATTTTTACAAGCTGGTAAGGAAGACTAAACGACTGTTTTAGGGGATTCTTATATCAGAAGACAACAACGCATTTTGAATTACTTAAGAACATGTGGCCACAATTTTACTTTATAATTTATGTTCATTCTTTAAATGTCCCTACACTATTCAAAATGGGATTTCTGAAAATCTGGTGAAGATTTTACAAAACAATCTCTTTATTTCATGAAATAATTGAAAATTTGGTTAAAAATAATACGAAATTTGATTTTCAAAACTAGCATTTAGAAGTTGACTTCATAATTTTTGCTTCGTGTGAACAAATTTTACTCTACCCTATGCGAAATGTCACTAATGACATAAATAATAAAGTTCTGCATGAAATAATATAATACAAAAATGCATTACACAAAATACGACAAGATTATTCTTATTCAGAATCCAGAATTCAGACACAAAATAATTAATTTACCAAACACAACAGCTTAGGCCATAGTTTTGTTCCTTCTGTGTCAGCCTTGTAACTGACTTATGGGTCTTCTCCACGAAACCTATTTTCAAGTGCACGTATCACAACAGAAATGTCCACACCTGTGGAGTAACGGTTAGCGAGTCTGGAGGAGAAATCAGGTGGCCCGAGTTCGATTCCCAGTCGGGGCAAGTTACCTGGTTGAGGTTTTTCCCGTGGTTTCCCCTCAACCCAGTATGAGAAAATGCTGGGTAAACTTTCTTGCTGGACTCCGGACTCATTTCACCGGCATTATCACGTTCATCTCATTCAGACGCTAAATAACCTAAGATGTTGATAAAGCGTCGTAAAATAACCTACCCTAAAATAAAAAATAACAAAATAAAAACAATAGAAATACCGTTTGACTTATGGTATTTCTCTACAAAATGGTATATCTATCCCTATAGAACAGAAATTAGCAATAAACTCAATTTTGTTAAAATCTGACTTATGGAGTTTCTCAAAAAAAAAAAAAAAAAAAAAAACGATTCACATATTATGAGGCGCACAAAGAGCCAAGTTTGCCTAAGTGTACGGACCCGTCCAAGGTACGGCCTTCGAAAAGCGAAGTCAATGTATAATTTAATACTGGTATTTCTAAACTTCGCGATCTGTGTGTTATTATACAGTGTGTTCTGAGTCAAATTACGGACTTTTACAGTGGATAACATTCACGAAAACAAGTAAACAATTTCTAATAAGCATTTATAAATAATGATTATTAGAGGATAAAAACTCACTCCGGAGCCGGGGATCGAATCCGGATATACAGGGTGTTAAAAATAACGTTTACAACGTTTTAGGGATAATAGAGGAGGTAAAAACAAATATTTTTTGTAAGTGACAAAGCTTTGGCAGATGCGCACTTTATTCTGTACGTAAGTGTTAGTATAATCCATAAAGAACAAGACCAATTGTCCTTTTAGAGGTGGTGTTCAAACTGCTGTCCATTGAAGGCATTGTACAACTGTACCTTCGTACTATGGAGTGTCTGCAACGCTCAAAAAGGCCAACATTGTCTCTAATAACATGTGCAGCTTCAACAACGCGTTCAACTAAGTCTTCTGCCGTATCGATTGGTGTCTCATACACAAAACGTTTCTCGTCTCCCCACAAAAAGAAATCCAATTGTGTTAGGTCCGGTGATCGAGGTGGCCACGGTGCCGGCTCACCCCTGCCAATCCAATGGTCGGGGAATGTAGCATTAAGTGGTTCCTGACACGACGATCAAAGTGTGGAGGAGCACCGTCATGCTGAAACCATATTCGTTCTCTGATGTTCAATGGGATATTTTCTAAAAGTTCCGGTAGGACGTCGCGCAGAAAAACAAAATAATTATCACCATGGAGACTGTTAGGAAACAGATAAGGCCCTACACAAACAGAACTAACCAGTGTGTGTTGTGACGGAAGTCAAGTCATCTATTCTTCAGGACATCTAGCGGCAAAACGGCGCATCTGCTAAAGTTTTTTCACTTAAAACAGAGTTTATTTTTACCTTCTCTATCATTCCTGAAACGTTGTAAACGTTATTTTTAACACCCTGTATTCTGTGGGACCAAAAATTAATCTTTATGTAGATTTATAAATAAGCATGTAATAATTTAAAATGTAACGGTCTAGCTGCAAAACCTTCACTGTTATGCTACAGCAAGTGCTTTATGTGGTTTTCAGGCAGTTCTTCGTCGGAGAGAAAGACGCGTTTGTTTGAGAATTGCTGATTTTTTCTGGAATCTGCTGACGCATTCCGATCAGTTGATATAATGCCTCCAAGTAAATGATTCGCCTTGAATGCTAAATACCTAGGTGACATCCTCTGACCTCGGTGTGAATCGTAAACACATTGAAGTTAGATGTTTGTCCTTCACATTTGATCGAGTGTAGTTTTACCCTACAACCCCGTCAGATCGCTGTATTTTCGAGTGCATTCATTTCGGACTTACGTGAAAATTTCATTTTCACTTACATTAGTGTGGTTATGCGCACTTCGTGCACTACTGAAATTAATTCTTTACATGTCAAATCAATGTTTCCAAAGCAATATATATAATACAGGGACATCATTTTATTTTTACTTCAATTTTTATTGTACCTGAGTTTTTGAATGTACATCACTCCCACCCCTTCTACTAAGGAAGTTCCAACTCCACACAGAACCAAGACCGCAGATAGTAAGCAGTACTGAGTTACTGAGTATAGTACGTTCCAGAAATATGTTCGCGTATTCCAGTGACGAAAGAGCTTTCAATATTGAATCATATTTTCGCACAGGTACTGTCCGTTTGCCTACGTCGCATCCCGATTTCCCCCACCTGCTTCTGCTCGCCCCTCTGTAAAAACTGGGCTGTCTTAGTTCTTTTCTGAAAACATTAATTTCTCTTAGGAATTGGAAGTTTACGTAATATTATACAGCTGTTTAATTTAACTTAAATAAAAGGGCCTCGTTAAGTAATTAACAGTCACGTGATTTCCTCCCATTCTACAATCCTGCGGCATAACCACTTGGACGGACAGTAGATAGCATGTCTGAGTAATTTTATATTTTCGGGTCGGGCAGAAGTGAAGATTGAATTTACAGTACGTAGAGTAGGTACAGAATTATTTCAACATGAGTTACTAGTACAAAGGACGAAACTGGCAATTGGAATTAGATGCAATAGTCTATAGTGTAATAATATGCACAAAAGAACTGAAGCCTGTATCGAAATGAACGGCCACCATTTTCAAAATTGTGTTTAAATGTTCATATTATGATTATTTTTCAATTTAACTTCTTTCTCTATATTGTACGCTAATGTGCTGTAGACAGTATAATATACACTGCATAATGAATACGTTCGCATGGATAACTCACTTCGTGAGTAAAAACACTTATTCTTAATATAGTACTGTACTTTGATAATTTTCATTAGCTTTTTCTTTAATCAAACTCAAAATCGCGATATTTCCTAGTTTACGTAAATGGATGAACTACTTTTCTTCCTTCCTATACCTAGTAGAGTGATTTGTGTTTTACGCCAGTATCATCGAACTCCAGTCTTGGAGGGGGGAGCAAGCGGTGTTTCCGGTTCTCTAAAGGTATAGAGAGGTTAATATTAAAAATGTTAGTAAAAATAAAATGATGTCCCTGTATAAGCTTACGTGTTATAACACACGCACTGTAATATTGTTGAATCAAATTACACATTTAGTGATTATCAGTTACATGTCTGTTTCTTCGAAACCGAACAAGTTATTTGTTTCTTTATTTCCGAGTGGACACTTTTCATAAATAGAACAACGCTACGATTCGCGCCTCATTGTGGTTCGATACTTCTCCTGCGTCCACATGCCATACATGTAAGTTCATGCATTTCTTTGTAAGTTCATGCATTTTCTTTGTAAGTTCATGCATTTCTTTGTAAGTTCATGCATTTCTTTGTAAGTTCATGCATTTTATTTGTAAGTTCATGCATTTCTTTGTAAGTTCATGCATTTCTTTGTAAGTTCATGCATTTCTTTGTAAGTTCATGCATTTTCTTTGTAAGTTCATGCATTTCTTTGTAAGTTCATGCATTTCTTTGTAAGTTCATGCATTTCTTTGTAAGTTCATGCATTTCTTTGTAAGTTCATGCGTTTCTTTGTAAGTTCATGCATTTCTTTGTAAGTTCATGCATTTTCTTTGTAAGTTCATGCATTTTCTTTGTAAGTTCATGCATTTCTTTGTAAGTTCATGCATTTCTTTGTAAGTTCATGCATTTCTTTGTAAGTTCATGCATTTCTTTGTAAGTTCATGCATTTCTTTGTAAGTTCATGCATTTTCTTTGTAAGTTCATGCATTTCTTTGTAAGTTCATGCATTTCTTTGTAAGTTCATGCATTTCTTTGTAAGTCCATGCATTTTCTTTGTAAGTTCATGCATTTTCTTTGCAAATTCATGCATTTTCTTTGTAAGTTCATGCATTTCTTTGTAAGTTCATGCATTTCTTTGTAAGTTCATGCATTTCTTTGTAAGTTCATGCATTTCTTTGTAAGTTCGTGCATTTCTTTGTAAGTTCATGCATTTTCTTTGTAAGTTCATGCATTTCTTTGTAAGTTCATGCATTTCTTTGTAAGTTCATGCATTTCTTTGTAAGTTCATGCATTTCTTTGTAAGTTCATGCATTTCTTTGTAAGTTCATGCATTTTCTTTGTAAGTTCATGCATATGTATATACTCTTTTTGCTGGTTGAGTGGAAGAGAAGGCCTTACGGCCTTAACTTTGCCAGCTAAAATAAATCATTATTATTATTATTATTATTATTATTATTATTATTATTATTATTATTATTATTATTATACATCGACCTCTCGTTTTGCTAACAGGTTCTTTCTGAAATTGGGGTTCTTCGTATTTCTGGAGAATTGCTGTAATGCCAGTAAAAGATGATTGAATTTTAGTTCTTTCTACGAGTTGTATTTTCATAGTAGAAAATGCATCTCGCCAAACACTATATCGCTATCACCAATTTTATCGACGCTAAATAACCTAGTAGTTGGTAAGTGTCGTTAAGTAATGTGGTTAGCATGGTACCTCTGTCGCACAGTGAGTGTGTTGTCTGGGTGACATTCCTCTCGAACAAGTAATTATCGCAGCCAACTGCACGGCTGAGCGGTGCTCTTAATACGCTGGACTGGTCATTTGTCGGAAATTGCAGCAAGTTGTAATCTGCACTTGCACAATGGGGGCGTGTGCCGTCCAGCTCTGCATACGACCCGCCCGACGTACACCTTTATTAAGGTACTTTCCATGTGAGGGTGGACCATTGGTCTGCAGTGTGAAATTAAAGCAAATTTCAGACCAACGAAACAATCGCTTGATCTGTAAGCTTTTTGTGTGCATAAGTCATGCAAGATCAGTGAAGGGAATGAAAGACGTTGCATAATACGTGGAATATATTGAATATCTGAGGAGAAAAATTTATTAGGCTAATCGTATAAGAGTGGGGACTAGAAATAGACTAGCAGAAACCCAGTGTACAGCATGTCTTAACTGATCGGAGCCAAAATGATGTAGAATCTACAGGCTCCTCCAGGTCGACTCAAGATCACGAGAGGGCGTACAGGCCTGCTTACGGCTTCCAGTGCAGGCAGTACAGTTGCACACTGCAGTCTATCAGTGGTGGAACCTATCGAGGTCGTTTGGGGTCACCGGTGTACACTGCATTTTGGACCACGAATATTTGAATGGCTGCTTAGAATAACGTTGTAAGTCAGTTTTTACAGTTTGTCAGGAAACTAAAAATATGCTTATTCCATACTAATATTGTTAAATATTACAAAATATGGCAATGTGAGGTCTGTATTAATACTTTAGTAAGTATTCACACCATTTATATATATATATATATATACACATTTTTTATTTTAGTTATTTAACGACGCTGTATCAACTACTAAGTTGTTTAGCGTCGATGAGATTGGTGATAGCGAGATGAGGCCGAGGATTCGCCATAGATTACCTTGCATTCACATTACGGTTGGGGAAAACCTCGGAAAAAATCCAACCAGGTAATCAGCCCAAGCGGGGATCGAACTCGCGCCCGAACGCAACTTCAGACCGGCAGACAAGCGCCTTAACCGACTGAGCCACGCCTGTGGCTGATATATATTGCCTTCATCTTCCAAATAACACAACTTTTCGAACATTTACTGTAGAAAAACGTTGTATGTCAGTCCAGAAGAATAACGTTGTAAAGCAAAGAAACTTAAATACTGTCCATATTTCCTAGTAAATTCTTTTGGTTGTTACATTTTAGTACATTTAATAATAATAATAATAATAATAATAATAATAATAATTTATATCATAAGAACTTGAAACAAATTAGGCCTACACAACTTAGATTAAATGTTTAGGCATACAATATCAATATTAATATTAAACACACAAGAATACTTTTTTTTTTCTTTATTCTGTTATTAAGCCGTGGTAGAATTCAGAGTAACCATGACCAAGAGGAAGAAAACTTGACATTTCAATTAGATATCTTTTTTTCCTCCTTTTGTGATTGGGATAGGGCCATGATAAAGACGAGGTAAGTTATCTTGTGAAATATGATTTGTTGTGCGAACAATTACTTTCTTATAAAGTCTAGGACTTAATCACATGGAGTTCAGGGCACTACTTGATGATATTAACAGTGAGTATGGGGATTTACTCTACCACACCGAGGTAAGGTGGTTAAGTCGAGGAAAAGTTCTGGAACGTTTTCTCCCACTTCGGAATTAAGGGGAGATTAAATGGTGAAATTTGACAAAAAATGGTATTTTTTGTTTTTAGTGCCATATTATTATTTGAAGTTTTCTGTGTAATTTGATGTGTAATTTAGCGCTGTAGGCACATTGTATATATGTTGCCTTATTTATGGATATAGGCACATGGGAAACCTGTTAGAAGCCTTGGACATGGAAGAATATATAAGAATAATGCAACAATTGTGCGAAGACTTCGAACGGAGATATCAGGAAATTAGAGAACTTGAACAACAATTTCAGATATTTGCAACACCTTTTCAGTGAGTGTCCTGGATATTCCTGCTGAACTACAATTAGAAATACTTGATTTACAAAGCGATATTGAGCTAAAGGATAAGTATCAAAACAGAAAAAGTATTAACCATTTCTATACTTGTTTTCCACGAGAAAGGTTTCAGTACAATCTTGCTGCAAGAACGTTGTAAATGTTCGGGACAACCTACGTATGCGAAACACTGTTTTCTTTAATGAAGTGTACAAAGTCACATCACAGAAGCCAATTAAGTGATGAACACTTGAAAGCATGTTTGTGATTGGGTGGTACTAAAACAATAGCTCCGCGAATTGAAAAGCTGCCTACTAACAGAAAACTGCAAAAATCGCCGCGGATCTCTGATGTATAAGAAAAAGTACTATAATTAGAGAATTGTATTTGAATAACAAGATTTGTACTATTGTTTCATTTTGTTAATTGAACTGTATAGTAATGAGAAGAAGACAAACAGTGAACAGTTTTATTTTGTAGTATGTTAATCTGTATAAACGTGTATATTTTGTTTTGTTTCGTTGTTATGCAAACATGCAAAAATATATTTCGTATATAGTTATTTAACTGTACCAAATTGTATAGAGTACTGTTTTCAGTATAGTGCAATTAACAGTGAAAGTGTGCTTCAATTAAAAGCTGAAATTAATTTATATTCTTATCACAAATTCGGTTCACATACAAGTTCTTAGTTTCGCAGCTACCCTTGCCGCAGCCGTACGTCAGGGCTTGAGGGTTTGTACGTACAGCTGGCGCCAGCGTTTTTGGCGTGTGTCCTAGATATATAGTGCCCAGTTTCTGAGCGTGTTGATAGTGCAGCTGAGAATGGTACCACTTCCTATACACGTCACATCAGCCATTTGCCAAACACGGTTGTCAGACTGACTGCGGCAAATGTAAAATACTCTCACTTAAGGTTCCCATTACTTATTTCACACGCCAAAAACGGTGACGCGGACTATACGCACCAGAGTGTAGTCAATTGACACTCCCTGATGTAGACAGCAGAAAATTAAGATGAATACTTTCAGATATGAAAGTACTGCGAATCTTTCTTCTAGCAAAGTGGCCCTCTGTTTTTTTTTTAAATAAATAACCCATTCTCTCTCAAGCACCTACCTACGGACACGGATAACTTCCAGTTAGAATGTCTGTGAAGAACGTTGCTCGCTAAGTTGTTTAGCTCCACGGGCATTGCAACCTGCTTCACCGATAATTAAATGAAAATCTGTCGGCTCCAACTATATGTAGTCTTCATATTAAAACGGACAAGGAAACCTTCTCTAAAATTACGTCTAAATATTCCATGTAACCGAAATTTCACTTATACATATCTCAAACATTCCAAAAATTTATGAAGAATTATAAACACACATTATAAACAAGATTTATAAAGCAAATCTATGTTTAATATTCAAATTAAATTGATGTTTTACTTAAAAAATTGTTAAGTTTTAATATTAATTTTAGCTTAAATATATTTTATATGATTATACCTTACATTTAGTTTATTACATGTACATAAATGAGGTTATCTTATTGCAAATAAAAGTATCTGTGGTGCCATAAGGTTTGACGAAAACGTTAATACAAACATGCACATTAGGGTTCAGAATCATAGTGGGCCAAGCGCCATGTATTAAAAACGTAGAAAACAAGGGTTGAAATTAAGTGAATACCATAATTCAATGAAATAGTAAATAATAGCAATTAATAAAAAGTATGCATATTAAAAATAAATTATATGTCAATCTTCATTAAACTATGGTATTTAGAATCATAGTGGGCCAAGTGCCATGTATTACAAACGTAGAAAACAAAGGTTAAAATTAAGTGAATACCGGTACCATAATTCAATGAAATAGTAAATAATAGCAAGTAATATAAAGTACGCACATTAAAAATAAATATTTCAGTCTTCACTAAACTATGGTATTCAGAGCTATAGTGGGCCAAGCGCCATATATAAAAAACGGAGAAAATAAGGGTTAAAATTAAGTGATTACCATAATTCAATTAAACATATAGAAAATAATATAAAGTATACACATTAAAAATAAATTATATGTCAATCTTCATTAAACTACGGTATTCAGAGCCATAGCGGGCCAAGTGCCATGTATTATAAAACGTAGAAAACAAGGATTAAAATTAAGTGAATACCATAATTCAATGAAACATATAGCAAGTAATATAAAGTACGCACATTAAACGTAAATGATACATCAATCTTCATTAAACAATGATATTCACTTAACCTTAACCCTTGCTTTCTCCATTTTTATATTTGGCGCTTGGCCCACTATGGCTCTGAACCCTTCATTATAACATATAAAGAGTTTTGTTCTTAAGATGTTATAATTTGATAAGTCGTTGACGGAATTAAACACATCTTTATATGAATCTTGATCACAGACTTATCTGAACCTTCCCAATATGAATTGTAAATTAGTGAAAAATAACTTTAAAGTATATTGTAAAATGTTCCATTATATAGGCCTACAGGGTGGAAGGGGACCGATGCACCAAAATTTAAGATGTTATTCTCCCTCTACTCTTGTTCCTCCCATCTCTCCATCTCACCTCCCTTCCTCTTTCTCTCTCTCTCTCTCTCTCTCTCTCTCTCTATCTCTCTGTTATATGGTCTATATGTAGACTAATGTAGACCATTAATTTTGATTTCCCCTTTCCACATATTGTTTTCAATTTGGTACATTATTTAAAAAGGAAACATTTACGTTAATTTAACGTTTTTAGTCTGAAATTACATGTAAATAATACCATGTACCGTAATGATTTATTTTCAGAAGTATCAATTTAATATAAATAGAAATTATTACAATTCATTTCTGATATCACAAGATGCGTATTGCCGTTTAAAATTGCAATCGCCAGGGCCGGGTATTTATGGAGATCGCGAAAATCACGATTGAGTAGGTACTTTACAAATAACGAAGCACAAAAAACAGGCAGTATAATTTAATGACAGAAAAATGTAAAAATACTAAATAAAGTAGCTTCGTGTTCTTCGCAGTACTTCCAAAATTTCCAAATCGTAATATATCGCAACCTAAGATATTTTATATCAGAATCTCAAGAACAATGCTTTACTTCTTCAACAAATATTAAGATCCAAACAAAGAACAGAAAGAATTAAACATAGACAATCATTATAATGTTTCCATAGAAACTGTTTCAGAGGATGTAGAGATTTCATTATGAATACGCTTAATATAAAGGATGGCCGTAGATATTCCAATATGAACAAGCTTGAGGCAGAAGAACACCATATTTCGTAATGTTCACGCTTGATGTAGAAGGAGGTAAGTTCCTGTGATTAAACAGTATAAAATCTGGTCCACAATAAACTTGGAACGGAATCAGCAACGACAACGGGAACGGAAAAATTGTTAAAATAAATACTATTTAAATGTCAGCATTGACAATTAACAAAAAGCTTGCCGGAGTTCTGAAACGATAAAAATCAATTCATTCATTCCTAGTGTTCTGCCCAAGGGCAGGTCTTTTACTGCAAACCCAGCATTCTCCAGTCTCCACACATGATTTATGTATCTTAATGTTGTCAATTATGAACTCCATATGTAGATGAAATTATTGGGGATCATCACTGTGGTTTTAGGCGTAATAGATCAACTCTTCATCACATTTTTTGTATTCGACAGATAATGAAGAAAAAATGGGAGTATAAGGATACAGTGCATCAGTTATTCATAGATTAGAAAAGGCGTGTGACTCGGTTAAGAGAGAAGTTTTATATGATATATTTATTGAATTTGGTATTCCTAAGAAACTAGTTCGATAATTAAAATATGTCTCAGTGAAACATACAGCAGAGTCCGTATAGGTCAGTTTCTGTCAGATGCGTTTCCAATTCACTGTGGGCTAAAGCAAGGAGATGCACTATCACCTTTGCTTTTTAACTTTGCTCTAGAGTATGCCATTAGGAAAGTCCAGGATAACAGACAGGGTTTGGAATTGAACGGGTTACATCAGCTTCTTGTCTATGCAGATGACGTGAATATG
Organism: Periplaneta americana; assembly: GCF_040183065.1. Lineage (NCBI taxonomy): Eukaryota > Metazoa > Arthropoda > Insecta > Blattodea > Blattidae > Periplaneta > Periplaneta americana. Next base: position 38,537,884 of record NC_091119.1, on the reverse strand, counting down.
TTAGGAGAAAATCCACAAACGATTAGGGAAAACACGGGAATTTTACTTGAAGCAAGTAAAGAGATAGGTTTGGAAGTAAATCCCGAAAAGACAAAGTATATGATTTTGTCTCGTGACGAGAATATTGTACTAAATGGAAATATAAAAATTGGAGATTTATCCTTTGAAGAGGTGGAAAAATTCAAATACCTGGGAGCAACAGTAACAAATATAAATGAAGAGTCCACTGCAAGAAAAATGGATGTCATTTGGAATACATTTTGCAGGAGAAGCGATTAAAAGTTTGAAATGCTTAGCGCTCAAAGCTCAACTGTGGTTTTCCGATCATTACTGGACAATGACTATCAGTGTTAATGCCATGTAACTGTCTGTGTGCATTCTATATGTCTTAAGCTATGCATTGACAGTCTTGGTTCATTTTCGACAAGAAAGTGACATCCATCATTCTTGCAGTGGACTCTTCAAATGATGATACTCGGGAGGAAATTAAACACAATAAATATGGGAAGTGCGTGTTATTATTCGGTTGAGAAGATTTTATCATCCAGTCTGCTGTCAAAAAAACCTGAAAGTTAGAATTTAAAAACAGTTACATTACCGGTAGTTCTTTATGGTTGTGAAACTGGACTCTCACTTTGAGAGAGGAACATAGGTTAAGGGTGTTTGAGAATAAGGCGCTTAGGAAAATATTTGGGGCTAAGAGGGATGAAGTTACAGGAGAATGGAGGAAGTTACACAACACAGAACAGCACGCATTGTATTCTTCACCTGACATAATTAGGAACATTAAATTCAGACGTTTGAGATGGGCAGGGCATGTAGCACGTATGGGCGAATCTAAACATGTATATAGAGTGTTAGTTGGGAGGCCGGAGGGAAAAAGACCTTTGGGGAGGCCGAGACGTAGTTGGGAAGATAATATTAAAATGGATTTGAGGGAGGTGGGAAATGATGATAGAGACTGGATTAATCTTGCTCAGGATAGGGACCTATGGCGGGCTTATGTGAGGGCGGCAATGAACCTACGGGTTCCTTAAAAGCCAGTAAGTAATGTTGTCAATTGGGGGATTTAATTGAAAGAACACAAGGAACAGCTGACATCATTCTCGAGTTATGCTTGTGGTATATCCAGCACAGCTGGGATTGGTGACATCACGTCTACCAACCAGTCTCATTGCCGTCGTTGCTACGCACAGTAGTAAGAGAAACATGTCTTAAGCTGGGGATATTTCCTAAAATGCGTATTTGTTTCTGTAACTGCTAAATATGCAGAGTAAAGTTAAAAATCATTTTGTGTCGAATTATGAAGAATAAAAGGCATTCTTAGTGTCTATAAATGCTTATTTTGACCGTTAGTGCCTATTTAATGATAAATGCCAGAGCCTTCTTCAGTTACAAGCCGGAGCATGGGTATGTTTGGCAGCGCTGAGTGGAGGCGGGAGATTCTAAAGTGACATTGTTGTAATTGTGCTTGCTCATTGGTTTCGTTGTACGTAACGTGTATTTTTTCAATATTACTTAATGCACAAAGGTAAGATCAAGATACGAGACTCTACAGACAGCACCGGCTCCCCTCTTGGCGCATGCGCTCTGCTTTGTTGATGGGTGGGAGGAAAGAGTCAAACGTGTTTTCGCGCGGATTTTAAGTGGTATTTTTGTGCTTGTTTTGCTGTGTTTCTGTTATAATAGAAAGTTTTAGTATTTTTATGTTTGTTAGTTTTATTATATATGCTTGCGTTTGTGGTGAAAATTTTGCGTAATTGAGATTTGTTTTATTTCACGTATTGTTATGGTTCCACGCAGTTTTTGTTTATATAATATAGTATAAATTATTGACATTAGGCCTACATATTTTATGTTTCGTTTCGTAACATCGTGATTTGATTTTGGTGTTTGTGCAGTTAACTTTATGAGTTTATATTACATATTATCAACAACTCAACAAAATACACCCCAAATTAAAATATACAGTAGAAATGGAACATAAGCAAGCTATAAACTTCTTAGACATCACCATAACCAAAACAAATAACAGACACGAATTCAAAATATATAGGCAACCCACTACAACCACAACACATATACACAATTCATCAAATCATCCCATACAACATAAACATGCAGCTTTCCGTACAATGACACACAGATTAATTAATATACCAATGAACAAAGACAACTACACGGAAGAATTAAACACAATAAAATATATAGCACAAGACAATGGATACAACCCTAACATAATAGACACACTAATAAAAAAGGCAAAACAAAAACAGACCAAACCAACACAAACAGCACGCGAGAATAAATACATAACATTAACATATCACAATACGAATACCCATAAAATCGCAACTTAATTCAGAAAACTAAAGTACAAAATTGCATACAAAACAAATAATACAACACGGAAATACTTAAATAACCACACTAAACATTCAAATATATATAATTCAACTGGAGTTTATAAATTAAAATGCAATAGTTGCCCACATTTTTACATAGGACAGACAGGAAGATCCTTTCATACAAGATACAACGAACATATTAAAGCTATAACCAAACCTTACATTACATCAAATTACGCAGATCACATTATCGACAATAATCATGACTACAATAATATAGAAACAGATATGGAAATTTTACACATCACACCAAAAAGTTTACAGTTAAATATCCTAGAACAATACGAAATATATAAGAATACAATAGCACACCCACATTACATACTTAATACGCAACTACAGTTCAATACGCACACATTGTTTGACATCATAGTACGTCATAGCATACAGACAGCCAACCCCCACCATAGGAACAACACACCCCCACCCCTACCATCGACAACTGCACATCGCAGAGCCAAAATCAGCAGTGGTTCAAGAGACACTGAAGACGACGACAAATAGCGTTGAAACGGGCCGTCTGTCGAAGGTAAATACCTTTTTAAACAATTTTAACACTTTTAACGTGTGACAGTGTAAATTTTATGTTTTAACAAAGTGTTAACGAGAACTTTAATCAATGACATATTATGTATTAGGGCCTCTAGGTAATAGGCTCTAGACTAGTGAAATTTTATTATCCCATGCATTGAACATAATTACAATTTAAAAAAATGATATAGATATGCTTGTGGAAAGAAGTAAGCTTTTGTATGGAGGCACGTGTTGTATAGGCTTAATAGGGCTATAGTATTTTATCACGCACCGTACCATATCACCACAAAACTAAAGACTAAGAAATCGTGTTGTGAATGATTTGTTCTTTTACATGAACATTTTAAATCCAGCTTTGAAAACTACGGCGTCATCCCAAGGTACGTGCTGTATTTTGTTATTTTAGAAAATAAGCATATTCTAATATGCCTTTAATGACCATGATTCCTATCTTAACATTTACAGTACATATGACGTAAGTTCGATTACAGTAAACATAAACACTTAGATACTGTTAGTACCAAGAATTATTTTATTTGCCATTGCAAAATAGATTTAACTTTAAATATCACTGAATTTATTTCGCTATATTCAAACCTAATACCAAACACCTACTTCCCACAGCATTGCACTTCTGAAACATCTTTCTTCACTTTCTTCCACCAACAAATTGCAAGAGATTTAAATGCCCGGTCATAAAGCAAAATTTAGTGCGCATGCGCCAGCCGAGAGCCGGTGCTGTCCGTAGAGTCTCGTGATCAAGATTTGGAGTGGTGATGTAAATTATTACGGATTCGAAAATAGTGTTTTATTGCAATCAGTTAGGTATACTTCAGAATACGGCGTAAGCAGGCAACCTACATACAAAGACTGCCATTTAAAATAATGACAAAAAACATGTTTTTATTCATAGTACAAAGGTATATAAATAAATAAAATATTCTTTGTACCGAATATAATAAAATCAATAATGGAATAAAGACGTAGGTTCCTACGCAGTATTCTTTAGTTCCATTGAATTAACAAATTTGTGGCTAGCAAATTGACAATGTTTTGCAACTTCATGGTGTTTCACCTGTAGCGTGAAAGGTCTCGGATACATTTTAATATTATCTTATGCGATTATCTATCTTGCTTCTCTATAAATATTTCAGATGCCCAGGAAGCCAGTTTATAGTTTTAACTCAGCCAATCATCATAACATTACTGTTGTCCTAAATGATTTGTTATAAACTTTTTAATAGTACATTATGCGACGAGCCTATAACGATAGTAATTAAGACGCAAGTAAGTTTGTATATGAAACGAGCGCAAGCGAGATTCATAATTTTCATACGAGCGTCTTAATTACCATTATAGGCAAGTTTCATACGACTTTTCATGCTCGACCATATTTCTAACTTGAAATTATTCAGAAATATTCATTTTATTTGTATCTGACAGAAGATCGGAAATGACCTTGTTCATAGCTCGAAATTGTGAGATGTGCGCAGACGCGAAAGTATCGATTTTCTCCGAAGTACAATAATGTCATTGACCTTGATGTAATGCAGAGAATGTATAACCTGGAAATTGATTTAGAAATGAAAAACGAGATGACAAATTTGAATTTATTTGAATATTATTTACAATTAACTCTAATTATTATAGTAACAGAACATAACCTTCTGCGACAGTATTGGATTTCCAGCCTCCGTGACGTTTCCCTCGTCTTTCGATTGCATATCCGAGAATAATCGAAAACCTGAACTTTAATGAATAGGTGTACTTTAATGACATGCATTAAAGGACTGCTACCAGGTGTATAATTACTACATTTAGGCATGGTCGAGCATAAAATATAATTTTAAATAAATAACAACTACAGAAAACAAACTAAGAATGTAAATTACACAAATAAAATAAAAATGTAAACAGAGGAAACTATCGACATTTTATAATAAAGTATGAGGATGTAAATACAGTTACGCCAAGTATAAAGATCTATGAAAAAATGAAGAAAAATACCTTCAAAATTTACATGCATGTAATGTGGACCTCACAATTTTGTA